>NC_065923.1:57136117-57274256 GCF_024586455.1 Bactrocera neohumeralis | reverse complement strand
TTAAAGTTCTCTGGAGATGGGAGAGAAGATGGGTTTCCAACTCGTCAACACGCCACATATATCTGGGCGTGTGAAGAACATAGCATTTCCCGATTTCCTTGTGTCCTGTTGATTGTTAGCGCAAAGGCAATTTTGCCTGGAAATTGAAGACGTTTGAACTGAAATGGCTGTCCCCTGTATTCGCTAACTGCGTCATAATTAGTCGGGTTCCATTACATAGTTTCGGCGCATGAAGATTGTTAAACATTATAATGACAAATCCAACTTTGAGACGCAAATGTTGCTGGGGCATACCAAGCCTCTCCAAAGAATTTGGAAATTCCACTGGATAATTTACGGTTTCGTCTTCCTTGTCAAGACGATCGATCGATTTATATGAGCACAAACCTCCCGGAATTTGACTTTGAATCTTCCAGTTTAAGTTATTAACACCAGTATTTTGGCAGCTAAAATTGTGCGTGCACTTAAGGAATCGTAGATACGATAATTTGGCCAATGTTCTGATAAATATTCGTGATGAGTTCATCTTCCGTTGAAGTGCATTGACAAAAGGGAGGTGAAATTGATATCAAACCACTGGAAGTATCAACCGGAATTTGCCAATTCTTAGCGAATACAATGTAAAATGTCATCGGCAGTGTCATTTTTTCGTATCCCATAATTAACGCACATTTGAAGGCTGATATGTCGAAATGATCTTCGACAGTTCCAGCAAATCCAATTGCTGGCATGCTTCTCAAAAAGTTGCACACACTGTACCATTCACAATATGATCTGGTGTAATCACCATCCGCATCCAAATAAAAATGTGTGCGTGCGGCAAACCTCTTTTTTGCTACTCAACAGAATACATTCAGCATTTAACAGCACCATATATACCATAGGTTGCTTCAAGATAAAGACCATCAAACATCGCAGCTATTGTTTAAAAAGTCGTGCTGTGATATCGTTACGATCGCTAGCTGATTGACCGCGATCTATAATTCCGCACGTATGTCATCGCATTTGGGAGTACTTCTTGCCTTTCTTTGGGCTGCCATACGTTGATGGCAAAAAGAACGCCGACCAATATTAGCGCGACCTCTTCGTGGCTTCGTAACAAATTTCAATATGCAATTGATCACATTGTGCTAAACACACAAGCTTTCTCTGAATAGTTTTCAATCATTTTTCCTTTGGATAGCCGGAATAAAAAAGCAAGCGACCGCAATTGAACGATTCAAATAATTCACGAATCAAAATATTGAAAAACAAAACAAAGAAAAATTGAAAAAATGTGTATGGAAATGTTACTTTTTGGAATTGTCCAATTTTCCGATTTCTCCTCATGAAAAGTATAAGGTATTTTGTTTCTAAATCTTTCCCGATCCACAACAAACAACCTTTTAAAACTTCATCAAGATTGGTTCAACCGTTCTCTTAGTGTTACTAACAAACAAACATTCATTTTTATAAAACGTTTGTATGGGGAAAAGAAAAGTCCTGTTTTTAGGGGTTTTCCGGAAATTATTCGAATTTTTCTGGCCGTAAAAACCATCTTTGAACTTCAACGAACATTTAAGAAAAAGAATTGGCCAAATTGGTCCAGGTGTTATTGAATTATGAGCGTACATACAGTTTGACGATTCATTATACTCTCGCAACAATGTTGCCAAAGAGAGTATTATAGTTTTGTTCACATAACGGTTGTTTGTAAGTCCTAAAACTAAAAGAGTTAGATATAGGGTTATATATGTATACCAAAGTGATCAGGGTGACGAGTAGAGTCGAAATCCGGATGTCTGTCTGTCCGTCCGTCCGTCTGTCTGTCCGTCCGTGCAAGCTGTAACTTGAGTAAAAATTGAGATATCATGATGAAACTTGGTACACGTATTCCTTGGCTCCATAAGAAGGTTAAGTTCGAAGATGGGCAAAATCGGCCCACTGCCACGCCCACAAAATGGCGGAAACCGAAAAACCTATAAAGTGTCATAACTAAGCCATAAATAAACATATTAAAGTGAAATTTGGCACAAAGGATCGCATTAGGGAGGGGCATATTTGGACGTAGTTTTTTTGGAAAAGTGGGCGTGGCCCCGCCCCCTACTAAGTTTTTTGTACATATCTCAGAAACTACTATAGCTATGTCAACCAAACTCTACAGAGTCGTTTTCTTCAAGCATTTCCATATACAGTTCAAAAATGGAAGAAATCGGATAATAACCACGCCCACCTCCCATACAATAGTTATGTTGAAAATCACTAAAAGTGCGTTAACGGACTAACAAAAAACGTCAGAAACACTAAATTTTACGGAAGAAATTGCAGAAGGAAGCTGCACCCAGGCTTTTTTTAAAAATTGAAAATGGGCGTGGCCTCGCCCACTTATGTACCAAAAACCATATCTCAGGAACTGCTCAACCGATTTCAATGAAATTCGGTATATAATATTTTCTTAACACCCTGATGACATGTACGAAATATAGGTGAAATCGGTTAAGAACCACGCCTTTTTTCAATATAACGCTATTTTGAATTCCATCTGATGCCTTCTCTGTATAATATATAGTACATTAGGAACCAATGATGATAGCGGAATAAAAGTTTACAAAAATACGGTATTTGAAAAATATGTAAATGACGTATAATGAAATCTCGATTATCACTTTATCATGCGAGAGTATAAAATGTTCGGTGACACCCGAACTTAGCCCTTCCTTACTTGTTTTTATTTATATACATAGATATGAATGTAAATGTTTACACGATTGCTTATATTCCTGTATTGTAATTTATTTGTACATACACCGTCGAACTGTCATCGTAACCGGTTGCTTTTCGCTCTGTGCTTATTGAGTTTGTTAAAACGGTATAACGGTTTGTTCTGCGTTTATATTACGCTCGTGCTTTGTTTGTGAATTAATTTTTTATCGTTTTATATCTTTTCAATCACTTAATTTCTTAATTTGTTAAACTAAAATTCGCGTTTACTATGGCCCCTGGGGCCACCAAATTAGGGGATAATAGGTTTTCCCTATTATCTCCAATAATGAAAAAGAAAAGAAAAAACCAAATCCGATCCCGTTAGACCAATTTCCAGAATTACCAGTCTCAAACACGGATGATCCAAAATTTTTGGTCATGTCATCGCTGGACGACAACAAGCCACTTAATTCGTTATCATGCTTCGCTACGTATAAAGGTATTCAAGCAATCAGTAAGGAAGTAAGTAAAGTTACTGAGCTACGTGATGGTAGCCTACTGCTCTTTGTAAATAACAACAAAACAGCTAGCAAATTTCTTTCTGCAAAAATTTTACCTGGCGGAGGTCATATCAATGTCAAGCTTCATAATACTTTGAATACGGTTAAAGGCACCATATACGCCCCATTCCTGAATAACTTATCAGAAGAAGATATTGTTGATGGTCTTAAGGAGCAGGGTGTTTCTGCTGTACATAAGTTTTCACGAATTGCTGACGGCTCCCGTAATCCTACGGGTGTAGTTTTATTAACTTTTGATAAATACAAACTTCCTGAAAGAATTGATGTTGCCTGGAGGAACCTCACTGTCCGTCCGTATTACCCTAATCCTATGCGTTGTAAGCAATGTCAATTAATTGGCCACACAGCAAAATACTGCCGTAATTCACCTTCTTGTGTCTCATGCAACCTCCCTTCCGATCATACCCCACCTACTGAATGTAAGAGAATAATGTGTGCAAATTGCTCGGGCGACCACCCGGCATCATCTAATACTTGCCCTAAATATCAACAATCCAAAGAAATATTAAAAATTAAAACTATTTATAAATGTAGTATGCGTGAAGCTGTTACCAAGTATAAAATTCAATTTTCTCATACAACTTCTAATGCAAACTCTTTTGCCTCTATAGCTAAAATTTCTAACAATACTAATCAAATCAATAATGAAACAACACCTAATAACAAATCCAACAATCCTACCAAAACTAATCTAACAACAACTACAGACATCAATTCATCTAAACAATCCCTTCCAACCCATCCTACCTCCTCTTCTGTCACTTCTCCTTCCCTCTCTTTTCCCCTTTATCCATCTCTGACTCTCCTCTCAATATCCTTTCCTCCTGTCCTATCACACCCTCCCCCACCCTCTCCTGCTCGCAAGATCCTCTTGCATTACCCAATTTTCCTTCTTACAATGAAGACATTTAGTTTAAATAAAATATTCGTAGCTTAACTTTTTTCTTTTATAAGTTTACATATGATATGATTACACTTCTTCAATGGAACATTAACGGTTATGTTAATAATTATATTAACTTAGAGTTACTTATGGGATCGTACAATCCATCTATTATCCTGTTGAATGAAACTCACCTATCTTATAATGCCTCAGCTTTTACCCCTAGGGCTTATGTGGGATATTTTATTAATCTCCCACATAACACCACCAACAAGCAGGGAGTTGCCATCCTAGTTAAAAGAAATCTACCTCACGTATTACTTCCCATACCCCTTTCAATTTTTTGCTTGTGTAGCTATTGAGATCCTCGCCCCCTATAAAATTTCAATCATCTGTGCTTATTCCCCTCCTGATCAATCATTTTCTACTACTGAATTTTTAAATCTTATTCCTTCCGGTTCAAATCCTTTTATCTTGTGTGGTGACTTCAATGCTTGGAGTCCCCTTTGGGGCTCTGCTTCGGCTAACTCCAAGGGACGTAGCATTGAGGATGCCTTACTAAGATCCAACTGCATTGTTTTAAATGATGGTTCCCCCACCCATTTTTCCACTCACTCTACCTTCACTAATATTGATCTTTCCATATGTTCTGCCTCCCTCTCCTCAAAAATATCCTGGTGTTGTATTGATGATCTCCATGGCAGTGATCATTTTCCCATCCTTTCCAAAATATCTACTTCTCGCCCTCATTCATTTTTTAAGCCCAGGATTCGGTTTAAAACTGATTCGGCTGATTGGGATAGGTTTGAAGAAGCCTGTTTTTCGCATTCACGTTATTTCCCCTTTTCTTCCAATATAAATCAAGAGGCTTCTAGAATCCAAAAAATTATACGTTCTGCTTCTAACTATTCTTTTCCCCTTTCTTCTTCTAAACCAGTCAAGCTTGCTCCTCTTTGGTGGAATAATGAGCTTTCTGCACTAAGAAATCTGAAACAGATCGCATGGCATCAATTTAAACGTTTACGTTCTAGTGCAAACTTAATAGCTTACAAAAAATCCAATGCACTTTTTCGCCATAAAGCTAAGGCTGCTAAGGTTCATTGTTTCCAAGAATTTACGAATAATATCACTTCTTCTTCGGATTCTAGAAAAATCTGGACTGATATGAAAAGACTGGCTGGTTTATCACCTTCTTCTCCTATCACTTATTTAAATACTCCTCGGGGCACTCTACTATATCCCAAAGATATAGCCTTAGAGTTTGCCACCCACTTTTCCAATATTTCTTTGGACTCCAATTTCTCTTCTGATTTTTCCTCTAGTAAACTTTCTTCTCTTTGCTCTCCTTACCTTCCTCCTTCCACCTTATCTCAATCAGCTGAATATTTAGATGCCGATATATCTGAACTTGATTTTAATTTAGCCCTCTCGTCAGTCAAGGGCAAAACTCCTGGCATTGATAAAATCTCTTACCTTATCATCAAGCACCTTCCTCCATTCCTTATATCCCGTCTAGTCAAACTTTACAATAGTATTTTTCTCAGTGGCAACTACCCTGTCCTCTGGAAGACTAGCGCGATTATTCCTATTTTAAAACCTGGTAAACCTCCTGGTGTGGTCAGCAGTTATCGTCCCATTTCCCTTCTTCCTTGCCTTGGTAAATTGATTGAAAAGATTATTGCTACTAGACTCGCCTGGTATGCTCAATCTAATAATCTCATTTCGCACAACCAAGATGCGTTCAAGAGGGGGCAGGGTACGTTGGATGCTCTCCTGCACCTTGATCACTTTATCTCTGATACTCTGTCCCACAAAAATCATGTTTCTATTCTTTCTTTAGATTTCCTAAAAGCATTTGACAGGATTGGGATTCATGTAGTGTTAAGACAGCTTAGTAGGTGGAGAGTGGGTTCTCGTATTTTTAACTTTGTCAAATCTTTCCTATCCAACCGTAAATTAAGTGTTATCATATCCAATGTTTCATCCTCTGTTCTACCATTAGATAATGGTACCCCACAAGGGTCACCGCTCTCGGTGATCCTATTTACTATTGCATTTGATGAAATCAGTACCATTCTATCAGATTTTGTTACTATCCGGCATCAGATTTATGCTGATGATTTAATTTTATTCTCAAAAACTTCAAATTTGACTTCAGTAACAATTACTTTCTCTGAAATTTTATTGCGTCTTTCTCGTTGGTCCTCTACTTCAGGCACATCAATATCTTTTCCTAAATCGAAACTTTTTCATATTTGTAAAAAACATCAATGTACTATCCCAACGCTCACATTTGATAATACAAACATTTTGTGTACAGATAGTATTAAGTTCCTTGGTATTGTATTAGACTCTAAGTATACATTTAAGAAACATTGTCAGTATATAAGAAAAAGACTTTGTTAATTTAAATATTATTAAATACCTCTCATGTAAGCGCTCACTCATCGGCTCGGCTTTACTGGTCAACGTCACTAAAGCCCTCATCTCATCTGTAATTAATTATGGCTTGGAAATTTATGGACATCATTCTAAGAATCATCTAAAGATGCTTGCTGCGCCCTATCATTCTTCAGTTCGTTGTTCTCTTCGAGTGTTTCCAACATCGCCAATTAAAAACATACTGACGGAAGCTGGCCTACCTTCTCTAAAAGATGCAGTGGAAGATAGCTTAAATAAGCTTTATTCAAAACTCATACTCAGCACGAACTTTACTATAAAAAAGGACTTTCAATCATCACTTTGCAGAAAGAGGTCTCCTAAAATACCGTCTTCTATTTTTAAAAGTGCTTTGTTTGCTAAAACCAATGAGTTGCCGCTTAAAATATTGCTGCCTTGCAGTAAATATATTCCACCGTGGAAAGTAAATGAATCTTCTTTCATTAGTGATCTTACTTTTCTTCGCAAATCCATCACTCCAAGCACTGTGTATAAATCTCGATTTTTGGAATTATCTGCGCACTTCAAATCTTTTGGTTGGCAGTTTATATATACTGATGGCTCCAAATCGTCGCATACATCTTTTGCTGTAGTTGATGATAACCAACAAAGAATATCGTATGGTTTATTATTTCCATTTTGTTCAATTTTTACCGCTGAAGCTACGGGTATTCTCAAAGCTGTCCAGTATGCCCAACAAAACCTTGGTAAATTCATCATCTGTACAGATAGTCTATCGTGTTTTCAAGCTTTAAAAAACCGCAGTAACTACAATGACGTCATTATTGGCATTAGATCGCTGTTGTTTTCGTTAGCACATAGACTAAAAATAATGTGGATACCCGGTCACTCTGGAATCATTGGAAATACTTTTGCGGACTCGGTGGCTAAGGAGGTGTGCATCACTCCAACAACTACATCTGCCTTGTTTGTTAAGAGTGATATAAAACGGCTTATTATTCAACAAAGATCCACTAAATTGGCGCTTGATTGGATGAATTACAGACACCACTACTCTAGAATAAATTCAAATCGTATCAAACCATCCTTTCCGTCATCGCTTTCATCTAATTATATCATTCCATATATCAGACTTCGCATTGGCCACTCCATTATCACACACGCTCACATACTAAATGGCACTCAGATCAACCAATGCCCATTTTGTGATTCAGATTTAAATCTATTGCATCTTCTGCAACATTGTCCAGCACTTCAAACTCATAGACTGTCAAACTTCAATAATACTGATCCAATAATTTTATTGATGGATCCCTCAAGCAACAACATTTCGAAAATCTACAACTTTTTGAAAGACAGCGACCTTCTTCGACGCATATAACATAACCAGTCGGCCGATAGCCCATGATGCTAGTGCAGCGTATTTTCTTAAGTTTGTATAATAATTGTATTATTATGTAAGCTTTTATAAAATAAAATAAAAATAAAAATAAAAAAAAAAAAATTTATTTGTATACCAATTATTTTAACAAACGAGTTTTTTCACTCAGCATCAGTTAAGCTGTATAGTCGATATGACAAAACGGCAGTTAAAGACTAAAATTTATATTAATACATACGCATTTTTTAAAATGTTTTTGTAGTATTTTTATTTTGTTTTAACCATTTTTGCTGGACGATTTTCATTCATTCTTGCTATCCTTCTATCAACTACATGTCTTAACCTGCGCTGCGGTTTTGTTATTTCACTTTGATCCATGGGTTCAATTACTTGACCCTTATGTGTTATGATCGCCGGTCGTGTTAGCATACGAAAAGCGGTTTCCGGAACACAATTTCGTCCAATAGTTGCGCGAATACTTCCTTCATAATCAGCTACAGAGGTAAATGGGAATGGCACTTCAGAAACAAGATGAGATCGTAATTGTTTACTCGCAGTTTCGTTGATATAAAGGCCACCTTTATTATCATCACGACGCTTTTCCTTTTTAGCTAACTTAAGAACTAGACGTTTGTTTTTAATAGCAGCTTGTCGCTCAGCGGAAATACCAGCGCCAGCCCATGAACCCCAACCAGGCATAAACAAATCGATTTCTGCGTCTTTTACTTCCGAGTCTTTAGCTTTATCGCGGGTGAAGTCGGCAATAATATCATCGTCTTCAAATGCTTGGCTGATTGTCATTTGTTGATCTAAGTAAACCTTATAATTGTCTTCATCGCCACTTACGTCCACGTCATCGTCTACAGCACCAATAGATTCATTCAAACCAATGAAGTTATTTACATGTTGTTTAAGTTTCACATCAGCCAATTTGTTTGGATCAATAATTGAGGAAGGTTTTATTTCAATTGTTGGTGGTTCAGTCTGTAGAGACTGACTATCCTTTTTAAATTTTTCCATATTGATTTCAACATTGCTTTTACTCTTTCCTTCAATACCGAGCTCTTCGTCTATTATTGGCCGTTTCAATTCTTTTTTAAAGGATAAATCTTTTAAGTTCTTCAGTTCATCCTTTTTCAGGCGTTTTTTTTGTTTTGTATCCTTCAACTGAGTCTTTTTTAAAAGCTTAGCCTTTTTGGACAATTCTTTCATTTTTTTAGTCACCTTTTGTTTAATTTTGTCCTCTTGCTTATCAAAAATATCATCAATATTGGTATCATTGGAAATATTTTCCGAATTGGAAATGTTAGTCTCTTCAACTAACCATTCACCAGCTCCACTAGATTTAATTTCTTTTTCGACCACTGTAGTTTTATTCTTTGCTTTTACGACCTTTTTGCTTATTTTCTTAGCTTTTTTCACTTTCTGTTCAGTAGCTTTTTTTCTTGAATCAACCTCATCAACGAACTTTTCATCGTTTTTTGTTGTTTCTTTGATTTCTTGTTGTTCTTCATCAGACATATCTTCTTCAACTAAAAGCTTTTTATATTCATCCAACATTTTTTCATTTTCATTTCGATCCAGCCAATATTTTCTCCAGTTTTCACCTTCAACTTCATTAGTACCTCCGTCTTTTTGAATGCTTTCTAAACGCGTCCATGGATTGAAGGGATCAGATTCATTCAACTCTTTTTGAGTGCTGATGTGGGAAGCCTTTGTGGGATTGTCATCATCAGTGTCATCATCGCTATCGATTTTCTTTTGCGTTAATTGACGACTAATTTGCAATTGTTCAGACAAGTCCTTCCTTACGTCCTTATCATACTTTGCACGTATTTGCAAATTCTTTGCCCATGTCCCAGTGTTCTTATGGCGCAAACTAGCTCTTTCCAAAACCCTGTTCTTTTCTAACTCATTCAATTTCTCTAAAGCTGCCTCAGGATTTGTTTTTTGCAGAATCTCAAATTGTTTGATTTGCTCTTGCATTTTTTGTTTTTTAAGCAATTTGTGATATTTTTCGATTTTATTTTGTTTTGCTTGCGTGCTTTTAATGACTTTTGGGACTCTCTAATTTTTAAGTATGCTAACTCTTTACGGCGCGCAAAAAGTTCGTCTCTTGTTAGCTTTTTCTTCAATAACTCTGCTTCTCTTTTGGCTAGTTCCTCTACATTTTCTGTGTCACCTGCTGATTCTCGCTTTGCGGCCTTTAGGCGTGCTTGTTCTGCTTCCAACGCGATAGCTAATTCAGACTTAAGCGATCGTTCCAATGGTTTACGGTATAAAGACGTATCAACATAAATAGTTTCGGACCGTAGAGGAAAAACCTTGAGTTATAAAAATAATGTATGTCAATAAAACAATTCAAATATTTATATACATACTTGAGTTTCCGCATTACGATTTTGAGACACAACGGCGTCCCAACGTCCCAAATTTTTCTTCGTTTTATCATAGCCGAGTCCTCGTTTAAGACGATTTGCTTGTGGAGTTTCTAGTGGCTTATCAAGTACTTTTTTTGAAGACTGTACAACTTTCAGTTGTTTTCCGGCTTCTACATGTTTCTTAGTTGTTTGCAATACTTTTACAATATCATGCAAGCCAACTGGATAACGTGCAGCTAATTCGTCTCCAGGTTTTACCAATTGAAACTCATCCTGCTGACGTATAGGTTCATTACGTGTTGTTTTCCTAATATGTTGAGCTTTGCCCAGGCTGCTGATGCCTTGCAATAGTTTCTTATGTGCTTTGGGATTAAATTGCTCCTCCTCGTCACTCATAGTGTTATTTTAAAAAATCTTTGAATTATACGATAAGTTAAATATAAAATAGAAACACATGCGTTCACAGTCTTAATTTTTGACAGATGTTTGTTTTCATTTGTTAGTCAGGGCGACCCTCAAAATTTTTTCGTATTACAGTGTTGTATTTGAAGGTAACTGAGATAAAAACCTTTAAATGCTTGGGTGGTCCTAAAAAACTAAAAACAGTAAGTTTGCAGCATAGATATTTTTGAAGTTTGGAAAAAAATATAAAACTGTCAGATTGTAGGACAAATATTTTTTAACGGCACATATATTACACCTAATTCTGTTTTTATACGGTTTTGTTTTACACAATTTGACACAATTCCGATTTTTTTGACGCCGCGATCTATATATATGTATAGGGTTATAGGTACCGCAAACGCTTAGTTTACGAGATATTTGACTTCAAAGTTCAAAAATTCCCAAAATTTCCACACGCTATTTCACCACATTAAACACACTTTACGCACATTTTTTACTTCAAATTAATTAAATTAAACTATAAACATTTAAATACATCCACATTTTACTCTTTTTGCAGGTGTTTACCTAAGAAATCTTTATTTTAAAAATTACTTTTTACACTCGTAATGAGCATAATTTATGTGCTAATGTGTCGGCTATTACACGAAGCAACTTCTGTTGCTAATTCTCGGGCGATTCTCTTTTGCTGTCGCCCATTACCTTCACACGAGCAACTTGTGTTGCGCAACTTTGTTCGAGTTTTTTTCTCATTCTCTTTCACTTTACTTTGACCCATTAACCCATTGTCTACTCTTTACTTTAACCCATTATCGTTTCTTTTTCCTTATATTTGGGCCACTCTATCACATATGTATATTAATCAGTTCTATCAATTAAGAAATACATTTTATTTATGATTCAAAATTAAAACAAAGAGTATATAACAGACCTTGACATATATCACCCTTTTCACTATCGTCTGAATCAGTATCTTTAATCAATTCGATTTTTTCATCATACTCCATTTTCTAAAATATTTATGTTATATTATGTATATTTGTATACATATTTGCAAATTACTTACCAAAAGATGAAATTAAATTTTTTAAATATATTCAAAATATTAATTTCAAAAAAAGATACGCAAATGCAACTATGTACTACGAAAGAAAGAACACGAATGCCGAAAAACGTCGCAGCGAACTGTTACGAGTAAGAAGACAAAGTGTGTTGCTGAACACTGGAAACTCGGCGCGATTCTCCTCTCCTCGTCGCCCCCTCGCCTATAAACCAAGAGTTGCCGCAACAAAAGTTGCTTCGTGTAATAGCCGACTAACAATTATGAGGAAATGGAGCTCTGCCATATGATAATAAGCAAATATGAGCAATTCGCTTTTTCGTTATAGTTCCTCTTTCTTTATTTAGCAATCTTACCGTGCGATTCTGTACTGTGATACAGTCTCAAGTCTCAAAATTTGAGATTTTAAGTTAGAGACAATTTTTGAGACTTGAGACGATTTTGCTACTCTGTAAGTAACAGTCACAAAATCTATTACATTTCATTAATCAGAGATGTTTTTACACTTCAATGAATATATATATAGAATATAACAAATATTAAATTTTCTATAACATAGTCAAAAAACATAATTATCAATAAAAATAAAAATATATGTTCACTTTGTTTCATAATATTTACGAAGTTTATGTAAAATTGATTTATAGATATTAATCGATTGTCGTTTTTTTATATTTTGTAAGCAACTCAAGCACGAAAGGGTTAACGTGTTTGAGTTGCTTAAAAAAAACAACGACGCTAACCCTTTCGTGCTTGAGTTGCTTACAAAATATAAAAAAACGACAATCGATTAATATCTATTCAGTATATTCAAGATAGCAGACAAGAGTTGTTTTTACAGCCCTATTCTCATGCCCTCACAAAAGTCACCAACCTCACTACAGTGATGTTTCTCACTATAGTGAGGGTTACCTTATTCTGGCAAAAATTCAAAAACTCAAATGCTCACTATTATCACAAATATCTGTGACGTGTGAAAGCAGCCATCATAATACAAAACATCTGTGTTTGTTTGTTTTACATCAATATTTGACATTTTTTAAAAAATATTTGAGTGTTATAACCAGGAATAAAGGGTTGTTAAACTTATTCCAGTGTGAGAGCGCCTCAAAATTAGCGTTTTTTATAACATTTTCCATTATGGCCAGATTGAACAAAATTACAATTTTTGGGCATTTAAATTAAAACACCCAACATTTAGTATGAATAAAAATTACTATATAGTGGTTATTTATTATATGGAGAAACTATTTAAATCTTTTTAAAGAATATTATAACAACTGACTTTTGTCCTTTCAATGCCCAATAATAGGATTTAAGCTTGTTAGCTCTCAATCATTAAATGTTTTTAATAATTTTCCATTGAAAATATTACCAAGATGCTTCAAATTACAAAACTTTTCATCAAAAACCTTTAAATTTCACAAATTTATTTAATTTTCATTGTTTTACATTTTTTACAAGTAGTCTTGATCGATGCAACAAATCCCTCTGTTTACATATTTTTTTGGTAAGATTTCAATCTGGCCATCGCTCGTTTCCAATTGCTAAACGTCAAAACCTCCTGAACTCGATCAACTGTCAAAGTTTAGGTGGTTTTGACGTTTAGCAATTGCTCTCTCACTTCCAGTGAGAGAGGAGTTAAACATCTCTTTATCTCTGGTTATAACTAGCATGGAGGAACTGTTCTTTGTGTATGCGGCAATTGTTGAGGAGGGGGAATCGGGGGGTAGGAGGAAAATTTTGAAGGGTTTACGAGACAAAAGCGATCCTTTTACTATGCAAGACACAACAATTATAAAAACATTTCGATTCCCAAAATCGCTATGTGAAGTACTTATAGGTGAATTGGTGCCGCATGATGTGCAGAGATCGAGTATATCTTTTGATCTGCGTTTCCTGGCGTGTTTGTATTTTTACGGGCATGGCTCTTACCCAAAATGCGTTGGTAATAGTTATATGCTCTCTATGAGCCAGTCCTCTGTGTCTAGAGCTCTGCACTTTATTTCGAAATTAATTATGGATGTTAAGGGCAGTGAAATTTATTTCCCTTCAAGCGCTCAGGATGTTTCAGATACAAAGAAGGGGTAAGATAAATAAATAAAAATAAATATAAATAAATAAATAAATGTTCTCTTAAAGATTTAGCACGAAATTTGGGATCAAGGGCACAATCGGCGCAATCGATTGTACCCATATTGGGATTGTTTCACCCTCAAGCACAGACGCATACATATCTTTATTATCCATTTGTGTTTTTGTTTGTTTATTTTTATTAAAACAGCTGTTTGACAGCAAAAAGCTTTTTACCTCACGTGGTGACTTTTTTAAGCTTTTTTCTTATGAGGTTATGAGCGAGAATAGCCTCACAAAATATGCCTCACAAGAAATCTCTCAAATTTTTCCTCTCAACTCAGTTGAGAGGTTTTTTCAGAATAGGGCTGTTAGTTTTGTGACTTGCTAACTATCAGGTCTCAAATTTGAAGCAATAGTTTGAGACTAATGCTAGAGACTGTTTAGTGAATAGTAACTAGTCACAAATTGAGACTTTACCTCAAAATGTCTCAAATAGAGACTAGAGACTGGTTACAGGATCCCGCTATTAGTTCTAATAAAAACAAGCTTTTATAAATTATATTTCAAATTAAAATAAGTGTAAAAAATCTTTCCATGCATATAGATATGTTCTTATTTAAATTTAATAAACAACTTAGTAATATTAAATAATAATATTACCTAATAAAATACTTAGATAATAAAGGAGTACTACGCAAAAGTACTTCAGTCACCCTGAATGTATTGCTCGTGCATATTTTTTTAAAGCGCGGCCGAAGGCCGCCAATGCAGAAAGAAATACTCCGCGAAAGTCACTTCGATATGATATAAATTTTATAATATTATCAAAGAGTTTTACTTACTTGTGTATATTAAATACGAGTATAAATCATACACTCGGCGAAAAAAACCCACGCAGTCGAAAATTTTCTAATATTCCTATTTTGAACTGGCACTACTTGCTCAAAATTCACTATTTGTCTTATTTGGCTGTTTTGTCATGTCACTACATTATTTTACCTTTATTGTTAAAACCGTTAGTGTCCGCACGTGTTTATTACAGAATTTGCGGTATTTTCTTTTGAATAAGTTGTGAAAATAAATAAAGTTGAACATGGTGGGGTCAACAAAAAAGAAATAAGAAATCGTAGATTTATACCTATGTAAAAAAAAAAAATTTGCCAAAATCCCGCCCTAAGATTTTGGCGCCCTAGGCAATTGTGTAACTTGCCTATATGTTGGTAGGATCTCTTATAATGTTTGCTCTAGGGAATTTGATTGTTAATGTCTTCATTTTTTCTCAAGTTATCGCTTGCACAGCCTGTCGAGATGCCCCGCAATTATGAGGAAAACGAGCGTGCCACATCTTAAACACCAAATATGTAGGATTTTCTTTGTTTGTATTTTCGCGTGATTCTTTTTTCTATATAACCTATAATAAAAAATACTTTCCAACATTTTTCAATCTATAATTGGGGTGTGAACACTTTTTCCTTCTGCATACATATGTATGTATATGTATAATATACACTCGGCGAAAAAAAAGAACCCACGCACTCTACCGAGTGCTTTTATATAGCGCAAATTTGGATTCATATTATTCTAAGTCAAGCATTTTTATATAAAAAACTTATAGTTTAACACTTGTTATAGTGAAAAATGTAAAAACACACTATAACAAACCACAGAAGTAAATTTTGTTATGAACAATAATGTACTTTTAGAATAAGTTATTTACATATTTTATGTTTTATATGATTTTTATTTAGCATTAGAATACATAACAAATCAAAATAACATATTTTGTATAAAAAAATTCTAAGTATTTTGTAGAACACCCCCTCCTCCTAATTTAGGCATCGATTCAAAAAAGCGTTGAAGATAATTTTTATTGATTTCTTCATTCGGCACAGCTTCAATAATGTTTTCTATTTCTTTTAGACTTTTTGGACGCTTTTCTCTTATCATTTTGCCCATCATTTTGCCCAATTAATGCCAGCAGTTCTCAATAGGAATGAGATCTGGACTGTTTCCTGGCCACGTGAGAGACCCTATTCCATAAAAATCTTTTTGTTTTGAAACCTGTAAGTGTTTGTAATAAATTATTGAAAAATCTATTTAAATGTTTTTATGCTTTGGTTACCGCTTTGACTCTATGGCAAGGGGCTGAAATATCCTGAAAATAAACTTTTTTGCTGGACGTCGCGGTCGGAATCCAAGATTATTCAGCACATTTTGCATAGAACTTGTAGTTAATTTTACCCCAGTGGTTTCATAAAATGTTGCATTGATTGTTCCAGCATATTGAAAGCGATCACTAATGCACATCCGTTTAATTTGTCGTTCTTGACGAGGTTTTAGAGTTTTCGGACGTCCACTGCCCTTTTTTCGAGCTAATCAATTAAAATACGTATAATAATACGCACGTTCCAATCCCTTATGCCCATTTCACGAGCTATTTGACCTTTGGATAATTTATTTTATAGGTATTTTATTCATTTTTTGAAGTTATACTTCTTATGCGAGTTTGGAAAAGGTTGCGTTAAACGTTTAACGCTTACATATTTCGAGCAGCAAGGGAAGCGGTGACAATCGGCGATCGTTTGTTAGTTTCTTTCGGCACAGCTCGGATTTTCTACCAGCAACACAATGTTGTGACGCTTTGTCGTCGTGTCAGTGCTTCGACACATTGACTCTTTGACAAAGTGTGAGTTTCGGCCATGCGAAAGATGCGTGCGACACTTGTTATTATGAATGTATACATATATGTATATGTATGTATGTATGTATGCATATGGCTCGCATTTGCTTTCGCAAACATACAGACAAATGTGCAAAAGAAATAATATATGTATGTACTTACATACATACATATATGCCATACAAATTCTATTGGTATACATACATATATGGAAATGATAACGAATATGCATATTTCATGAAGGTCATCAATTTTCTTTGAAGAAATGAAGTTCATCTGGCACATCTTCACTTTGTAATAGTCGAAATAAATATAATTTATTTGAAATATTAATTTAGAAGTCTTAAATTTAATAAACTTATACAAGCATAAATAAAATATTATTGCTCATTTTAAATTTATCATTTTAATTGGTACAGTGGAACTTCTTTATAGTGAACTTCCCTACAATGAAGCTCTCCTTATAATGAAGTCATTTTGAAGACACAGCTTTTTGGTTCTACTTTCGGTGCATTTTTGTCTCCTTATAATGAATTTCTATATAATGAAGTTTTCTATATAATGAACAAATTTTACTGCTTGAAAATCAAGCTTCATACGTTTTTGTCTCCGTATAGTGAATTTTTTCAAATATGTTTTCGGTTACACTCAATTATTTGTAACTGCGTATTCTCAGAAATAAACGAAATGTAATACGGGGAATCCCAAAATGAAAATACATACATATGTACATTGTAGTAGGAGATCAGTTGTGTTAAGAACACAGTATATACAGTAGATAACCTTTTCGTGGTAGCTTTCTGAGGGGTGAATAGCGGCCATCTTGGATTTTCAGAGGTAGTAAATACTTAGCAAATTTATTCTATTAAATAATGAAAACTATAAATATTGTTGCTTAATATAAAAGGAAATAATTTATTAATGACATATATTTACTAATATTTGATTTAAACGCTATAGTGTGTCATGTTTCGCCCATAAAAATATTATTTACTGATAGTAATATATTCTTTATTTAGTGAGTTCTTATTAATAAAAAGCAGCCCTGTTTTTAGATTTCTCGGTGGTGAGTTTTCTTCTGAATGTATTTGTTTACAATTGACAGACAAAAAACATAAAACGGTTTGAATTCGTAAGCTTTTGAAATATTATTACCAATAATTTTAATTTAGAAAGAAGATATTTAGGCATTTGAAGCTGAATTTTTAATACATCGTTCTAATTCTCATCCGTATACTATTTTTGATCATTTATTTTTGAATATTTAAGTTTTGCATTTTCCACACCTACCCAGAGGTTTGCAATAAAGCGCGTTACCGACGTTTTTTAGGTGTTCGGTTCCCCAGTAGGCCTATTTTCACCTTTACAACTTAAAATAAACATATTATAAAAAGTATTTTAAAACGTCGGGTTGTGAATTTTCGCAGCAATAAAAAGGCTCTAAAATTTTGAATATAAACTTTATTATTAACACTAATATGTATTCTTATTAAAAACTTCGACATATGTTTCATTTCAAACTCAATTTCTAATTGATGTTTTCCTATAACGGCTAACGAGTTGTCAACTGCATGCAAAAATTTGGAAATACTTGAAGCGTGTTTAGAAATTGCTCAAAAAAAACAACTGATTTAACATTAAACAACAACTAATATCGCAATAAAATTGAACATATATGCAAAGTAATTCAATATAATCACTTAAATAACGTAAACACTTGCATTATTTAATATCTTTTAAAGTCGCGGTCATCAAAATTTAAGATTTATATGTAGTTTAAATGCTAACACAACACCCTGATTACCATGAAAGTAGCAAAAAAAAGTGCAATACAACACCCTAAGATTTTCTGGAGGTGAGTATATGTATGTAAACAAAGAAAAGGTTTATTACTGTATATACTGAGGTTAAGAAATTGAAGTAAAAATGACGCATCGAAGCAGCATTTCCCTTGAAAAAAAGTTATTAATTATTAACAAAGTTAAAGAAGGGAAGGTACGAAAAAAGATATTGCTAATCAGTTTGAAATACTTCCCAGCACTTTATCAAATATTCTAAAAAATAAGGAAATGATTGAAGATGCGACAATTAGCGTAAAACGTAAAAGGCTTCGAACTTGCCAGTTTGAAGATATTCCTTTCTTCCTTTATCTGGAACAATATTGAAGCAAAAGGCCAAGGATTTTGCTGAAGCACTAGGACACCATGAATTTGAGGCAAGTACAGGTTGGTTAGATAAGTTCAAAAAACGCCATGGTATTGTTCAAAAAACGTTATGTGGAGAAAGTGCTGACGCCAACCTACAAAATCGCTAAGAATGGGTAATGAACGTTTTACCAAGATTGATTGAAAATTACAACGCAAACGACATCTTAAAGCCCGATGAGACTGGATTGTTTTTCAAATGCCTGCCAAATAAAACACTGACATTCAAAAATGAGCAATGCTTTGAAGGAAAACAAAGCAAGGAGAAAATAACTGTCATGGTGGGAAGCAATATGACTGGATCGGAAAAACTTAAATTGCTTGTAATCGGAAAGGCGAAGAATCCGAGGTGCTTTAAGGGAGTAAAATCGTTAGATGTCGATTATGAGTTTAACAAAAAAGCATGGAAGACCAGTGAGATTTTTACCAAATGGATTCTAAAGCTGGACAAAAAAATTGGTAAACAAGACAGGAAGGTTTTACTTTTTGTTGATAACTGCACTGCGCACCCTAGAGATGTAAAAGACAAGCTAAAAAACATTCAGCTTGCTTATTTTTCTCCCAACATGACTTCGTTACTGCAACCAATGGACCAAGGCATTATCTACAACATGAAACAACATTACAGAAAACGTAATTTAACGAATATATTGGCTCAGCTGGATGGGGGAACTTCTGTTTTTACCATAGACTTACTCCACGCTATTCGAAATTTAAGCTCTGTATGGGATGTCTATGTTAAACCAGAAACAATTCCCAACTGTTTTAGAAAGGCAGAATTTTCAAAAGATGCCATGCAGAATCCATCTGAGCAGTGGGATGAAGAAGACCTTTCAATAGCGGATTTGGTTGCTTTGCAGTCTTCATTTAAAAAAGTGACAAATATCGAGGCATCATTTGAGGACTATGTCAATGTTGATATTGATGTGCCGATCTCGGAAAACCCCTCCGAGGAAGATATCCTTAGCAGCGTTCTAGAAAGTCGCGGAGTTCCAGCTGTACCTGGTGAATATTTATTTTTGTTGTAACCAAACAAATATTTATGTAATAAACATAATTTCTTTTTTTTTTCCTTTTTAGATATCGATGAAGTCGATTTGGACACTGAAGAAGAAATGGCAGATACTGATGAGGCATTACCTACATTAGGACAAGTTTCTTCTTCCATTAACTGTATTAGAACCTTTGTGGAGATGAAAAGTGACGTACCGATTAATGTTTTTAACTGTCTAAATGATTTGGAAGCTTTTGTTGAAAATGAAAAATGGAAGAATGTAATTCAAACCAAACTTAGATATTGATTATTTTAAATAAAATTACGAAAGAAAAAAATTAATTTCTATATAATGAAGTCTCCATATAGAGAAGCGATTTTCAGGTCCCCTGCGAATTCACTATAAGGAAGTTCCACTGTATATAAAATTTATGCCGCAATTATTATACAGTAGTCCAAAAATATGACTTCTTATTTTTCCCAGAAATACATTTGTGAAAAAAAGGATCCTAGGAAAGGAGCCTTGTTGGTGGGGCTGCGCTGCGCACATGCTTTTGTTTTTTTGCTTTATTTCGCATTTATTTGTTATTTTTATTAGTTTAATTTTTTAGTGATTTTTTATGTTTTGATTATCACTTTCGGCGTTATTGCCTAACGCTTGCACTTAATGCACTTTTTAGCTATTTGTTTATTTTGTTTTATTTTTTTTAAGAAATTTTTGAGATTGAAAGCTCAACATTAAATCATGACTTGATTGCACCAGTAACATCTGCACATGTTGCTCTTTGTATTCCATTTAATTTTCTAATGTTGTATTGTTTCTTTAGCGCTGGCCACCATACCAGATCTCCATATGTGAGTATAGGTCTTATGACAGCGGTATACATCCACATGATTATACTAGATTTAAGGCCCCAATTATTGCCGACGATTCTCTTGCAAGTGTAGTAGGCTATATATGCTTTTTTTATTCTTTTTTCTATATTTATTTTCTAGGACAGTTTGGAGTCAATCTCCACCCCCAAGTATTTAGCTGAGGGGGATAGAAAGAGTGTTGTACCATTTAGTACGGTAAGTTGAAACAGGTTTTGTTTGTGAATAGCATCAGTTCTGTTTTATTAGGACTAACACCTGGTCCATTGTTGTAGTGCTCTTTCCATAATCTCACTGACTTTTGAAGGGAACATGCTTGATACCACAACACTATATCGTCTGCATATGCTACTGCCTTCATCCTCCACCGTTTAGTTGGAGTAGTATTTCGTTCAGCGCTACTGCCCATAGAAGCGGGGAAAGGACCCCTCCGTGAGGAGTCCCTTTACTCACATAACTTGTTTGTTTTGCAGCGCCGTTTGATGCTATAATATTCCTATTCTTAAGCATCGATTGTATCCATCTGCACACAATGTCGTCTATGCCGCCATGTGTCAGAGAATTAATTGTAGTGCTTACTTCTATATTATTGAAGGCTCCCTCTATATCTAGAAATGCAGCCATGGTGTATTGAAGGGCAGTTTCGGTTGATCGGTCCTTTATGTATGCATGTTGGGACTTCGATAACGTATCCGCCATGGTACATATATAAGTCCATTAGCTTTTCCAGTACCTTCAGCATAAATGATGTGAGGCTTATAGGTCTAAAATCCTGTGTTCTTCTGCCTGGTTTTGGAAGGAACACCACTTTAATTCCATTCCAACTTCTTGGGATGTAAGACAGTTGAATGCTTGCTTTGTATATATTTTCAAGCCTTAGAACCATTGGTTCTTCTAGCTTTTGCAGCATTATGGGCATAATCCCGTCTGGACCTGCCGCTTTAAATGGTGAGAAACTATTTATGACGTATTTAATTTTACTTTTGTTTACTATATGACCTCGGTAATCAGCTGCGTTAGCCGGTGGTTCTGGTTGAACCCCGTTAAAGGCGTTTGCTGACTCCAGGGAAATGCGTTTTAATAAATACCTCCAGAGATTCTTTTGTAGAGGAGGTCCAAGCATTGCCTTCCGCCCTTATGTAAACAGTATTGGTATGTTCTTTGGATAGCATTTTACTCAGCCTGGCGGTTTCTCTGCAACTTTTTCAGTTTTAGCTTTCTTGACTGCTGATATCTTTGTATGGTTGTCCGATTTTGGGTCTAAAACTCTCAATGAAAGTAGTTGTAGTTGAATATTCTGCATTTAATTATGAAAAATATTTTAATCAGTTTTTTTGTATAAATACTTAGAAATGTGAAACATTTGCTGAGCCTCTGGAGAAAAATTCCGAATCTGGGCGAGGCAAGCTAGAATTTGCAAACAGCAAATATAATATTAAGGAACTGTGGGAAATGTTTTGCTCCTCTTCAGTCATTTATTTTTTATGTACTACGCATTAAAATGATGTTCATAAAATAATAATTGGGTAGTCGTATAGCTAATCAAACTTTAACTCATTTTTTTCATACCAATAAATAAATAAACAAATATGTACCATTTTGGTCGACCACTTTTTGCCATTTTTCCGCTAGAGACATTATTTCATCAGTGTAAAACTTTCATCAGAGTAAATCGAAATTTCGAAGTGTTCAGATCGGAATCGAGTGAACCATTGTTGTGATACACGAACTGATATAGCGTTGTCTCCGTAGACTTCACAAATTTCATTGGTGGTGGGCGTGGCATTCTTCCCTTTTTTTAATAAAACTTTCAAAGTATAACGAATTTCTTCATTATTTTCACTCATTTTTGAACCGCTGTACATTTTTTCAACTTCCCCGAATTTAATTCTACTGACAAAATAGCAAAAGCCTTTTTCGACTACCTGTATAGTTGAAAATTGTAATAAAGGTGTATGTTAATCATTTAAACTTTGAATTATGAGTGTTTTTTTTTTCAAAAAAATTACCTCAATAATTTTCAAAAGTAATAAAATTTATTGTTGTGGAAGAATAGGCTTAGAAGGGGCGCAAAATTTGGTATTTGCCTATAGCGGTAAATTGTATCGGGCCGGCCCTGTCACTCCTCATCTAACGGTACTGTTAAAAAGTACAAAAAGCGCTATATGTAAATCACTAACTAAATACGCCAGCGACAATGATTTTACCTCCATATGGTATATGAGGGCTTTAAAAAGGCGAGTCAAAATTGAACAATGGGCTTGGCCTCCTACCTTAGGTGAAATCATATATCTCGGGACTTTCTTGACCGATTTCAACTAAATTTGATATACATATAAATCTTTTCAAAAATATCTATGCTACAGCGAATAAGTGAAATTGAACTACAACCACGCCTATTTCCCATGTAACACAATTTTAATTTCACTGGATTCTTTCACTTTCTAGTATACAAGTTAAGAAGCCATTAATAGAACGAAATAAAACTTTGCAAGAGTAATGCCTTTGAAGTATGTCATCTTATGACCAAAAATTGTTCAAATCGAACCAAAACGGTTAAAGCTTCTAGGTCCCGAATGCCACAGTGGCAATAGTTGACATTTTACCAAAAATATCGGAAATTTTTTTTAATTATTATTTTTTTTTGAGCGAGTGCGTGAAAATGTATACCGTCACATGGAAATGCGACTGCATCATATGTCACACACATGACTCAACAACTGAGACCGATATGGTAACCCTACATATGCCTGAGAGTTGCAAATGGGTTGAATCATGTCAATACTTCCTTTAGACCTCATAAACCTAATAAAAAGATTTTCTAACTTCCGGGTCACTTTATACTACATATGTATGTATATCGGGCAATATGTGTAACAACGATCCATATTTGTACTTAGAATGGCTTTAATCCACCAAGTTGAAAGAGTAGAAAGTGTTCGATTACACACGAACTTAGCCCTTCCTTATTTATAATTAGTTATTCTCACAGGTTAGATTAATATTGGGATTTGTTTGGCGGTGATATTTTATATACCCTACAGATTTGAAGACTTTTACATTGACATTTGGAAGCTTTTCGTGCTAAAGTAAGTAACGTTTTTTTCATCGTTGCCTGAAGCACGATTTTTCATGAGAAATTGTTTATTTACTCTACTAGGAAACAGTAATAGTTCTTAAACATCAATGGTGCTTCCTCATCCGATATAAAGTTCCGCTCTGGCTTCTTAGAAGCAAATGGATTTAGAGTTGGTGGCATAATAACATTAATTCTTCGACTGGATTCTTGAATCAATCGTGAAATGTCGAGTGGCGCCTCATACGCCGTATAGGATGTAACGACAATGGGGCATTTTATATTCGTGGCAATACGTATAGTTTCAGGCCAAGTATCCTCCATTTGAAAACCATTGTAACGATATAAGCCAGCGTTGAAGAAGCAAACTTCAAAGACAAGTTTCAAATCAGTTTGGAAATACTTACATACATATGTATACGTGTAATTTATAGTCGACTTACTTAAATCGGGTGTCATGAATGTTGGCAAGTTGAAGTAATCATGGTACAGTTGGTTTTGAAAACGGTAACTTACCACGCGCTGTATTTTACGACATGACCTGCAACATCTAAATATTTTCGAACATTTTTTAAGTATTTACTTTTAAGTAACGGAAGAAATTATTTCTATATTTACTTTGTTTTCGCCAATTGTTCAAAGGGCACATTACTCTGATTTAGCTCCGGACCGACAAAAACCACATTTAATTTTTTGGTATTCGGATTAATATGTAAGAAGAATAGTTCCCATTTGTGTAAAGCATCCACTTCAAACTCGATTTCAGCACCTGTTGAAAGAAAATTATAGTCAATTATGAATAGAACGTCGCATTCGCTTGTTAGAAAGAAATTATTGAAAAAAATTATAGGTAGGATGACACTTAGAAGAAGTCGTGGTAATTAACCAGTTCTGATATTTTTAATGCCAATTCGCTAATAGGTTTCCATCAGAGAACTGCAACGAGTAATAAATTATTGTTTATACTTAAGTTCTGATCCGTTACTCTGTCTGATTCTGTCAGTTCAGTTCATGTACACGAAGCACAATGTTTGTCTTCAAATCAGCGATAGAGAACAACTTTGAATCACTAGCGATCAGCTTATACGAGTACCTGATTTGTTTATGAACGTTGGTATTTGTAGAAAATACCCGAAGTGACGCAAACTCATGCTTCAATGATTGAAATGATCGATAGAGTTTGGTTTGTATATCATCCCCTAAACACTGATTTACTAGTGCACTTTTGTTCTATTTCAAATACATATGTTTGTATATACATATGTTATATGTGTAATGGAAATAATCTCGTCCCAACGCATGGAAGAGCTAAGTGGCATCATACCACTGGCTCCTCTTCCAAGGGACGGCATTAACAAAAAGCTGAACTTCACTAAGAAGTTTAAGATCACCCTCGGCAGCAAGGCCGAATGGAGCGACTCCGCTCTCGAGCTGCTACTCAGGGATAGCTCGATCAGGTGGTACACCGACGGCTCGAAGACGTCGGAGGGAATTGGCGCAGGGGTCGCAGGACCACGCACGAAACTCTCCATACCTATGGGTAAGTTTCCGAGCGGAGGTATTTGCTATAAGTCGGTGCGTAGAATTAAACCTCCAACGCGGCTATCGCAACGAACGTATAGCTATACTAAGCGATAGCCAAGCGGCACTCAAGGCGATCTCGTCATACGAGTTAAAATCGCTATTGGTGCAGCAGTATATAGACCGGCTCAATAGTCTTGCAGAATGCAACCAGGTGCACCTTATTTGGGTGCCAGGTCACAGAGGCATCGCCGGTAATGAACTGGCCGATGAGCTTGCCCGCTCTGCAGCATCCACCAGCATGGTAGGACCCGAACCTTTCATAGCGGTGGGTCCCCACACCCTAAAGGAACAGCTCCGCAATGATGAAGCAGTGGGTAGGGAGATACATTGGCAACACCTTCCAGGCTTGCGGCACGCAAAGTTGCTGATGAATGGCTATAACCTCAAAAGGTTTAAAATCATAATCAATCGCCCAAGAGATAAAGTCAGGCTACTGATCGCCTTCTACACCGGCCATTGCAAACTCAAGAAGCACTTATTCAACATGGGCCTAGCTTCTTGTGCGAATTGCCGGTTCTGCGATTTGGAACCCGAAACTCCAGTACACCTGCTAATGGATTGTACAGCAATCTGTAGACGCAGGACCAAGGCCCTTGGATCCATGTTTCTAAATAGGGATCACATCACCTCAATACCACCTAGCAGTATATTGGAATTCATCAATTTGCTGGGGCTAGCTGAGACGCTGTGAGTCAGGAGAGGGTACAATAGACCCTAGATCGCGGTGCAATCCTCATTAATTTATCTAATCTAATGTGTAATGGAAATTCCATACATACATACAAGAAATGTATAGTATGTATATATGTATGTATGTAAGTACTCGATGGAATTTCCATTGTTTACGCATCGAAAATTTGTAACATGCGCACATTTTCAAAGCCACACATGATTCAAATCAGTCCAGCAGAAAATTGTTACCCATAAATTTACTCGTAGATTTACTTATAGTTTACCCAAAGTTTCACTTCAATTCAAACAATCGTCGCAACGCTATGAACTGACATGATACGATTGCAACCGAAGCCAGCCATACCGCTTACACGATCGTGATTACAGATTGTACGTGTTATCAAGTTGACGCTGGCGGCTAAGTCGAATTGATTAACAATGTTGTCTATGCTGAACTGAATTGATTTGATTGTGTTTTTGGCACGACTGTTTGTTCTGATTTTATCATACTCGTTGCAGCTCTCTGGTTTACATGTCTTGCAAGTCAACTCTCGGTTAAATCTTACGTTGACTACAAAACCACTTCCAGAGATTTCAGTTACAGTTATTAATCCCGAACTGACAAAATTACTCAATCCATTTTCTTTGTGGCTTATAAGGTGCATCGTGTGTATGTGTTAGTTTCTATGCTCAATGCATTGGAGTTTGGGTAGTCGCGACTTGCTGTGTAGATTAAGTTGTGGTATCTAACTTTAAGTGTAAGTTAAGCGTGGTTATAGTTGTTATAAGACAGTATATCGACATAAAAGGTAAAGATAAATAAAGCTAAAGCCATCAACCACTTTGGCTAAGATAGTCCAAGTAAAATAGAGATATGCATTCCAAAATAATTTATACTTACCGATGAGATGTATAGTAATTTCTTCCGACTTCTTCAAATGCCCACATAACTTCAAAGCATACCAAGCTGTCAAGGGACATGTAGATATTTGACTAAGCGCAGAAAACTCACAATCATCCTGAACGGCTAATAACGGCAATAAAAAGTTAATACTCAACAAAATACATGATTGTAAAACTTCAGTACAGTTACCACAGTCTAATTTGCTCAGAATCTGCTTAGTATTAGAACAAGCTCCCGGTATATCATGCAGTATTTTCATAGGCATTGCCGGATCGATTTTTCCACCTTTGGCCTGCATTAACTCTAGCTTCTTGAACAGTTGGTATGACTTGCACCAATCCTGATGAGATTTGTTAAAATGTTCCGGCTTATCGCGACAGTACGCGATCTTGAAAAATATTAGTAGTAATAATAGTTCAAAAAATTTTACATTTCAAATACTTGTCCACAGTTTTCGCAGTCCACTAGCTTTTTGAAATCGTACTCACGGCAGCTTGTATTGCAGCAAATCCGTGGGAACAATACTACCTCCTGTTCGGTGGCTGTCAAAGGGCGATTTATTATGGACTCTATTTGCCGTATAATAACAATGCGATAGGACCGAAATTGTTCAGCGGTGAATTCACCGCACTTACGAAAAATTTGACCACCTTGAACAGAAAAAGAGAAAATTTATTTTTTATAACCGGTAAGAAACTGAAACAGTTATATTTTTTAAAATTATCTCGAAGTTACATACCATTTTATTAAAATAAATGTCTGAATATAAATGAATTCACCTAAACGTAATCGAGATAAATATAGAGTTGTATATACATTATATGTATATGTATATGTACATGCTCAGGATGACAAGAAGGGTTGAAATGCGGGTGACTGTCGATCCGTCGGTCTGTCTGTATCAACTTTCTGAGAAGAATACTTTTTACTACTTCTTCAAACACTGCGAAAATGGATAAAATCAGATAAAAACCATGCCCACTCCCTATATAGGGAAATGTTGAAAACCACTAAATGTGCGATAATTGTATCACATGCTTTAAAGGATTTAAAGTTGGTAGGAGGCTTCACCACCTTGTCTCCAGATTCAACCCAATGAGTGAAAAGAACGTCTCAGTCCACATCAAAGCTAAATTCCATGTTGTTGTTGTTGGATGGTGAGGGTTAGCCTCATCGAGTCGTCGCCGTCATCTAACGGAAGCCCCAAGAAGCGGGGTCGGACCAAAGGGAGAGGGGTGTTAGATGAGTGGAGTTGGTGGGGCATGCAAAGAGGTGGCCAATGTCATGCGGCGACTCATTGTATGCAGGACATGTATTGGATATGTCGAGGTCTATTCTGGATAAGTGGGAGTTTAACCTGCTACAGTATCCAGAACTGCGCAAAGGTCACTCGCGTTTCTCGCGACAACTCGAGGTCTTCGTTTGGGATGGGTAGTGAGTACGCCATTCAAAACTTTGTTGCGTCTGAGGTCTGGTCGGCATACTGTCCAACGTCGTCGACGTAATTGAGGAATGACCTCTTAATGTTCGGAGTGGTTCACGCACGAGGATTGGACCGGGATGAAGGAATGGGAGTCATGTTGCCTGTCGGAGCTCCCATGGACCTTAGAGGTCACTCGGGTGGAGTGGCGTCGCAGAACACGAACTATGTCAGGTTGCACAGCCGTAGAGGCTAACATGGGGACACATAACTTGTGGTCTAATCCCTATGTGTCTTAAGGCCTTGGCAGGTCTTGAGATGGCTTCATCCATTGCATGTTTTACACCTGACCGAGGTGGAGTTTGGATGGAGCCTTTTAGCGCAAACGCAGCAGAAACATTCCTCGGAGCCCAACTCAATGGCAACACTAATCAGGAGGATACGGAGAAACCCGGCTGCAAGGCAAGGAAACAAATGGCTTCAAGTCCGTGGCTGGTGGGAAAACCTGATTGCAAATACACAGAGTACACTGGAAATGTGGAGAGAACACTCGAGCCTGCTAAATGGCGGAAGCAATGCTGCGACGGATTAAGAAGAACACGTATCAACGATCTACCGCAACAACATTGTCGTTCCGCCAGTCGACCAAAACGGAGTGAATACAACTCTAAAGCGTCTAGCAACAAAGCCCCAGTGGCCGATGGATTACCGCTGGAGCTGTTTAAAGCCGGTGGCGAGAAGATGGAAAGGCGCATGTTCCAGCTGCTAAGCATGATTTGGTCGGATGAATATATGCTCAATGCTTGGAATATAAGTATACTCTGCCCTATCCACAAGAAGGGAGATCCCGCAGTCTGCACTAACTACCGCGGAATCAGCCTTCTTAATATCGCATATAAAATTCTTTCGACAGAATTGTGTGAACGACTTAAGCCCCTTGTAAATAAACTGATTGGATCTTATCAGTGTGCCTTTGAACCAGGCAAAACTCGTATAGACCAGATTTTCACAATAAGTCAAATCGTGAAAAATAGATCGACTTCCATCATCTTTTTATCGCTTTCAAGACCACTGATAGAAACTGCCTATTATTCGAGGTCATATCTAAATTTGGTGTCCATGGCAAACTCATACGTCTACGCATGACGTGGAGCACAACCAAACTCCGTTAAAATCGGGAAACATCTCTCCGATCCATTCGATACCAAACGAGGTTTTAGACAGGGTGATTCTCTCCCATGCAACTTTTTCAATAAAATGCTAGAAAAAGTGATACCTGCCGTTACTTTGAACCTCAGTGACACTGTCTTCTCTAAAAGTATAATCGGGAATAATGGGATGCCCAACTTATTGCAGTGTGAGAGCGCCTCAAAATAAGCGTTTTTTATAACATTTTCCATTGTGGCCACATCGAACAAAATAAGAATTTTTGGGCATTTAAATTAAAACGCCAAACGTTTATTACGATTGCAAATTATTATACATATATTGGACTTTTAATATATGGCGAAACCACTTAAATCCTTTTTTATGATTTTATGATATATTAAAACAACTGACTTTCGATCTTTCAATACTTAATAAGGTGAATAAAGCCTGTTAGTTGTCAATTAATGAATGATTTCTATTATGCATCAAATTACAAAACGTTTCATGAAATATGTTTAAATTTCGCATTTTCTTTGATTTTTATTGTTTTAAATTTTTATTAACGATCTTGAACGGCGGCAACAAATTTCTCCGTTTCACATATATTTTTGGTATAATTTCAATCTGGCCGTTCCAGTCATTCCAATTGCAAAACGTCAAAACCTACCCAATCCAGTCAACTGTCAAAGTTCGGTAGGTGAGCGGCTCTCACATTTCCAGTGACAGGAGAGTTGGGCATTCCATTATTCCTGGTATAATGATACTGGAATAGACTTTGTATAACTTGGAACCATTATAAATTCCACCCAGCGTTTGAAAAACTACGCTACTCCCGTGGAATTGCATTTTGCTATTGCTACCGCTCTCACTTTATCGGGAGCCACAGCATAACAATGTAAAAGTTTGTGCTCTGCTCTGCTCCGAGTTTTTTTAGGTAAAAAAGTATAGCTGTAGCGAGAGCAAAAACTGAAGTGCTGTGCTCTGCTCTGGCGTAGCGGTAGCAAAAAATTGGGAGCGGTAGTAGAGCAGAGCTAATGAAAATTTTCACTTGTGTTTGTTGTTTTTTTTTCTTTTTTGCTATTTTCTGTCTTCTACGTATGTATATCTAATGAACCGATTTCCTCGGTTTTGCATTCGTTGGAAAGGTCTCGAGCTCCGTGAGGTTTATAGCAAAGAAAATTCAGGAAAAATTTCAACATAAAAGCGGGAAAATCTTTTTTTACATACAGCGCCATCTCTGATACATAGCATGTACTACAAGCAAATATGTATGTATTTTAAGAAGATGGCGCAGGTGCGTGATACATTGTTTATCAGCTACTCATTGTTCTCTGCTCAGTTAATTTCATGTGACAAACCGGTATTGTGTTCACTGTGAAATTGTGAAAAAAAAATAAAAAAATAAGTTATTCGTTTCCATCACTTCAATTGGAAAAAATCAAATTGTGAAAATTTTCATTTAATTTCTACAGCAGGCATTTCTCATTAAGGAGGTAAGTTGAACTGTGTAAATTATGTGGATCGTGCATTTGAGGTTGAATTCACCAATCTGTCCATAGTCCAAAATGCCTAAAGGACGACGTGCGAACATCGGCCGCCGCACAAGACATGCAAGCCAGCAACAAGTTTATTCACAGAACTTAAGCGAAGAAAGACAAAATTCAACAAGAGAAAATGCCCGATTGAGACAACGCATGAGGACACGAAGATCATTGGCATCATACAATCGCTTGGCATTCCAATATGATCCCACTGCGAACTACAGTGATGATGAAAATTTAGATATTGGACAAATGACGACTGTATGCCGATATTGCAATGCGTTGAAGTTCAAAAGAGAAACGGCTGGATTGTGCTGCGCAAGTGTAAAAGTCAAACCATCCGGATCCATTACTTACACCACCACCTTTGATGGAAGTGATCCCGATTCTAGCCATTTTCTTCAACACATCCTTGAATACAATAACTGCTTTCGCATGACTTCCTTTGGAGCTAATATCATTCGAAAAGACGGATTCATGCCGACTTGCAAGGTTAGCGATCACTCACACCAACAAAATGAATTGCAACCCATAACAACTACATATACACCACACACTACACCATCATACGATCAGAAGTTACACCGTATTCTTCAACAAATGATGGTTTGCAATTACAGATACAAGGACAAATATATCATTTGCATGGTTCAATGGTGCCAAGACCAGATGAACCGCATCAATTTCTGCAAATATGTATATTTCATTTCGTCGATGGTGGATCAGCTGAATGTGCGGTGCAATATACAGGGAACACAACAGTTAAAGAGGCGAATTATTGAACAGTTACAAGCATTTTTTCACACTAATAATGCTGTGATTAATATGTTCAAAACAGCATTGGAACGAATGCCATCGGATACGCACAAATTTGTCATAAGAGCGGATTGTACCCCAACAGGTGAACATGTGCGAAGATTCAATGCACCAACCGTTAATGATGTTGCTGCAGCTATTGTTAGCGATTCAACTAAATCGCGAGACATTGTCGTTCAGCGAAGAAGCAATATCATGCATCGTGGAAACGAGACACATCGTTTGTACGATGCGTTACAATATCCAATCATTAATTGGCAAGGGCAAGACGGATACGACATCACGTTGAAGATGGTCGATCCAATTACAGGTACAATATTCACACACTTATTATTGTTATTACACAGTACAACAGCGTATCTGGGGGGTGAGAAATTCCAAGTCAGGGTGATGGTACTAGGTCAGTATAGTAAAACCCTCAAAGGGTTTGGCGTTCGTATGTGTACCAAATATAGTGTGTAAAAGCTGCTACAACCGTCTAATGGATTGGAAAAATAGATAATAGTGGTTCGCGAGTTATGTTAAACTACGTTTTTGCCAAAATGTTACAACTAAGCGAAAAAACATCAAGATAAGGAAAAAATTTAAAAGGTCATAAAAAAACTGACACATACGAACGCCAAACCCTTTGAGGGTTTTACTATACTGACCTAGTACCATCACCCTGACTTGGAATTTCTCACCCCCCAGACAATAATCCCAAAAATGTTCCACAGTGTTATTGGTTTCCATTAGCAATTCATTTAATTTTGCATTTTCAGGCGTATCAACGAATAAAAATCTAAGCGCAATGAATAACTATGCATATCGTATGATGATTCGTACAAATGAGGAGAATGTCATTCTGGAGTGCCGTCGGCTATTCCAGCAATTCGCTGTCGACATGTATGTCAAAGTCGAGACCGAACGTTTAGCGTTCATCCGATTCAATCAGGCAAAGCTACGATCTGAGGACTATATACACTTGCGTGATGCTACTCATTCAGATGGTGATGTTCAGAATATTAAACTTACGACGATTCTCCCACCATCTTATATCGGAAGCCCACGCCACATGCACGAATACGCTCAAGTCGCTATGACGTACGTGCGAAATTATGGAACTCCGGATTTATTTATTATTTGAGTTGAACCGGGCCAAAAACCGCAAGATCTCCATGACATAAACGCAAGAGTATTTCAGCAAAAGCTAAAGGTTATGATGGATGTGCTGAAATGTAATTTTTCTTTTTCAAATATAAAACAAAAAAAAATGTTCTTTATCATTTAATCGAAACCAAAACGAAATGTTACATAAAATGATGCAATTTGGTGGCGAAATGGAGTTCGCCGGGTTTTCTAGTAGTATATAAAAGAAAGTCGTATTAGTTAAAACATTTATAACTCAAGAACCGATTTGGCTGAATATTGGTGAGGAGGTAGCTTAGAAGCAGGGTAAGGACATAGGATACTTTTTATCTCTTTATGTTAAAATTCAATACAACTCATAAATACAAAAATTATATTTCAAATCATAAGCATTTGTTCAATATTAATGTCATTTGAAAATTTTAGTAATTAAAAAATAGAAAGAAATAAGTAAAAAATTTCATATCCATACATGCTTAGTATATGAGTTATACTGATTTTGCTCCTGAACCAGGCAGTTTTTTTTAGGACGAACAAATTAATTGGGTTACGCGAATCATTGAGAACGTGCCTGTGCCTAAGCGAATTTAAAAGATGCCGGTTAAGAAAACGTCCGTTCGGGATAATGGTTTTTGTACAATAGAATTCTTTATTACCAGAATTTCATGGTTTAGCCTAAAACTTAACCTAACATCTTAAACTAGTGGTAAGTATATGCAGTTCAAATTAATCTCGAAAATTCATAGCAATTGAGTATTGTAATACATTTGTAATAGATGATGTTTTTGGTATTATAAAAATGGTAAATATTTTACATAATATAAAAAACATTTTATAATTTATTCAATTATTATCTAATTCATTTTATTAATTTATTTCTTAAAATATTTGATTTTAGATTTATAAAGTCAATTGACGCAACAAGTGCTAAAATGATTTGCATAACATTTTTTTGGTTGAATTATTCCATTAATTGAAATATTATGACAGAAAATTGCATAAAAGAAAAATCAACAAACACATGCGGAGCTGTAGCAAATGAAAATTTTCATTAACTTTGCTCTACTACCGCTCCCAATTTATTGCTACCGCTACGCCAGAGCAGAGCACAGCACTTCAGTTTTTGCTCTCGCTACAGCTATACTTCTTTACCTAAAAAAACTCGGAGCAGAGCAGAGCACAAACTTTTACATTGTTATGCCATGGCTCTGCTGTGGCTCCCGGCAAAGTGAAAACGGTAGCGATAGCATAGCAATAATTCTAGAAATGAAAACCCTGATCCACCAATAATTCAAGCCAGGAGATAAAGCGCAGAATAACTATTGCTAACAGGTGCTACTTAAGAATCGATAGACAGTTGAGAAGCAAATCTCTCTCTCGACGAAGATATATTACGTTCTATGTTCTCGTCCTATTATAGGGCACAGAAACATAGGCGATGACGATCCAAGATGAGAAAGCACTTGGAACATTCGAGAGAACTGTCCTTTGCAAGATCTTTGGAGCCGTCTGCGTGGGCAAAAAGTATCGAAGAAGATAAGACCGCGAACTGTATTGGCAATGCAGCGAATGGACATAATTAAGCGAATAAAAATTAAAGAATGCGCAGGTTCGGCCATGTCTTTCGACTCTAAACCTTTGGGTGAAAAACGGAAGCAAGGGCGCCCACGCATCAAACGGAAGGACCAAGTGCATAGTAATCTGTCTGAACTAGCGTGACTTCGGAAAGGATATAGGCAGTTTCATGGTTTCGGCCCAGATCGACCCACGGTCGTATAGGCTGATTTTTTAGCGAGCATATCGAAGAAGCATTAAATATTGAAATCTATTGAGATTTAGAAATAATCTCGTTTTAATAGCAGTGCGTCCTCCTGCCTAAAATATATTAAATCCGGGCAATAGTTTTTCTAGTTCTCAAATAAGTATAGTACATATAGTAAGTTAATATTCGATTTCATCGAACAATTAATGTTGAATTCTTTCGCAAACAGTTTTTAATATAAAACTGTATATAAAACTGTTAACATCTGAAGGTTTTTCCCATAGTATAAAATGTTCGATTACGCAAGAACATAGCTCTCTCTTCTTGCTTGTATATGATAACCTATAATATACCAAAAAAATAAAGTTTTCTGAAAAGTTTCGGTACATTATATTATTTAGGTGGCAGTTGATAGACTAGCAGTTTTTGAGATACGCTTTTACTTTCAAAGAAGCTTCTTATTTGTCGGAACCGTCGGTATCGGATTACTATAGCATATACATAGCTCTGATGCAAACTTCCCGATGAAAATCAAGTCCTTGTTTTGAAAACTTTTTTATTTGTGAAGGATATTTTAGCTTCGGCGAAGTTAAGGTTTTTTCTTGCTTGAACTAAATTTAGTTGAAATCTTTGAATTAGTTTGTAGGACACGTCAGTGCCACGTCTAGTTTTTAAATTTTAAATAACTCGCGTTCCCAATGAATGAAGGCTATTGTCGCCACGGGCGCAACGTCTTGGGGGGCGGCAAAACGATCTTCGCTGTTCTTTAATATTCAGAAAAATACTTCCACACATTTTTTTTACAAAATTTATTATAAAAAATAAAGAGTTGTACACTCACAATGTAATAATCTGAATAACAATGAAAAATATTAATTTTTACTCGAATACTCTTCAGTCTTTGAATTTGTCTTATATCTTTCTTGAAAATAGTGATAGAACTTAAAGATGCACTTTTCTAGCTTTATCTAGCGACGTGTTACTCTCACAGTTACCCTATGCTTTGAATGTAACAAATACTTTTATTTCTCCAAATTTTCAAAAATGGTATTTAAAAATCTCTAAATCGGATAAAAATTGTTGCAAATTGTGGAAATGGGTTTTTTCTATGGCTTTTAATAAATGTCTTGTAAATTTACTATCAATTTCCTCAAAAACCGTATTGTGAGAATTTTGGAACTTTAGAATTTGAGTGGCTTCTAGTTCCTAAATTTTATATACTTAATATCGAAGATATTTTGTAAAAATTCACTTTTGTTCGAACCACCTCATGAAACTTGTAGGTAGGTAGATAAAGGGGGGCGGCAGATCTTCCTTGGCCCCGGGCGCCCGAAGTTGTAGCTACGCCACTGGTTTTTATAATACAAGGTTATGACAACTTGGAATTCATATGTTTGATGACGAAGTTGGTTCAAAATATTTGGTTGCTATAGTCTTTTTAATATGTTTGTGTCCTTTTATGTTTGAAACAGCTTAAAATAAGAATCATAGAAACCTATAAACTGTTTCCCAGGAGCGGTCATTTAAGTTTACTGAATAGCCAGAAGTCGCACGGAGCTAAATCAGGCAAATATGGTGGTTGCGGCACGATAGTGGTTGAAAATTTTACGAAAAACTCACAAAGAATCAAAGCAGTATGCGATGGTAATGCTTAAAATCAAGAGTTGTCGACCCATAATTCCGGCCTATTTTTTTTTGTTTGGTCGTAAGCATAGATCCAAGACTCTCGCCAGTAATAATACGTAATAATACATCCTGGTAGTAGGAAAGCATCGTTTCACAAACGTTAACGCAACGCTGTTTTTCGAAAAAATTTAGTGGTTTTGGAACCAATCGTGCTTTCACTTTTCTTAGGTCAAAATGATCTTTCAAAATGGTTTTCACTGATCCTTCGAATATTATTTATTGACGTGTATCGGCAAATTTGATTCCGCGCACAAAATTTAATGGAATTTCTTTGTTCAATAAATTCACTGATCGCAAAGATTCCCGAATGTACTTCATGTACTTCAGGGAGACAATATTATACTCGTACTAAACGCTAATGATTATTTTTATTTGATATTTGGCACAGATGTAACTGAGAGTCATACCAATTTAGTAAAAAATATTTAGACGAATCCGGTTTCGCGCGAAATTTAAATTAAAAAGTTTTACTGCTTTTTGCACAACTTTGACAAACTTACGGCGGAAAAAAAGAATGTAATGTCAACTTTTCATAACACTGTTTTTGTTACAGTGTATCACAGAAATATATACATATGTTTTCCTCTAACATTTCTTAAGATTTCCAAAAACTGAAAGTTTAAAAATGCCTTGGGTTATCCTTTGCAACACAAAGAGGAGTAAAAAATCGGAATTGGGTACATAGTTGTATTTAGGTCTATATTAATAATGCAACGAAGAAGATATATGGCTGATAATGATTCCAACAAAAGCCGCAAAAAGGAAAAACAGTAATATTTATGTATAACTAATTCATCCTTCAGAGGCTATGACGACGGGGTTTTATGGCGTCAACGGTTGTTTTAACCTTGTATTCTTTGAACGTTGACCTAATATCTTGTGAGTCGAGAACAATCACATTTCTTTAGCCTTTCTATATATATAGTTCTTAATAAGCTACGCAAGATATTAAATAATAACAATTTGATAATACGAGTATTTGGCGCACTAAACATTTTTTTGTAATTTTATGTTTTCGCTAATAATGAATTATTACTTATAACAAGCTTTGAAAACGTTTAAAGAACCGATAATTGCCAATAAATTAATCTATTTATATTGATTAATTAGCAATACCGTGTAATGTGCATATGCAAGCCGTATATACATACATACATATGTATATGCATGTTCGCATATACATAATATAATCCCAATAGTAAGTTGATTTTAGAATTGGTGTTGTGACTAGTTGCCGTCATATGAGGATATGTACATATTAATTGGTTATTGCCGATTTTGGTGGATTGTCTTGATTAGGTGAAAACTTGAGAATCCATCAAGATTTTCAAGATAACTTGGGAGAACTGTTGGTTTTGTATACTCTTATAATACTTTATAGTGAGCATAGCATAATAGTTTTACTCACATAACAGTCATTTATAATATTCAAAACGTTTTTTGTTTAATGAAAATAGGACTATTCTATTCTTCAGCATAATCGCCAACTAGGGAAGCGTCAAAGATTCAAAATAGGCATTTCCTAGTTTGACTTTATTTAAGTTTAATTTTTTTATAACGAGTCACTTTTTCAGACTGTGAATATAAAATAGCTAAAACTGGCGAATACGGTGGGAAGCTAGTCCTAGTTGACAGCGTAATACCTTCAATTTATCAACATTTACTTGCTGAATGGCTAGAACGAAGGATTGTAGAGAGAGAAAAGCGGCGATCGCTCAAGGCGAATAAGAAACGTCTTGAATAAGGATAAAATTTAACAAGATTATAAAAATTGTATAGGCTTATCCTTTTCGTAACAATATTTTCCCGAGTATGTATAAAAAAAGTGGGCCACCCAAACCATATCTAAACAATTCCATATTTGATTTTGCAATGGATAATTTGCGAAAGATTGACAAATTGAGTTCATATCTTTCTTCCTATCCAATGTTCTTAGTGGGTGCATACCTGGGCCAAATGTGTGCATGAGCCTATGGTGTATGATTAGTTGCAAAATAAAAACAAAAACTATTTGCAGGCATCAGGCAGGTTCAACCTTTGCAGAGCAAAGCATTTGGAAGAATGCCAAGAAATAAATTTGCATGCGAAACTGGCGGCAGACAGTCACAGCATTAGTCCTTAGGTTCATGCTCACATATTCGTATATCATGCATTTGCTGTGACTATACATGGGTATGAACATTATAATTTATCATGGAGGAATTGTGATTAAACGGCTGCTTTTAAATTGAGCGTGCTAAGACTACTAAAAATATCGGCAGCATTAATGACTTTAGGCAATTTTTCTTTTACATATGTACATACATGCGCATAAATGAAATCGAACAACTGTTTACTTTTACATATGTATGTATATGTATGTGGAGAATATGTTTTGATCCAATTTGGGAAGATCAATAATTAGCCACTTCAAGTTAGCATTTTGCGACTAAATTGGATTTTGTTAACTAGATTGGATCACTAAAACAAAAAAATCTGTACATATTACAGATTTTTGTATTATAGGTATGTTGTTCAACAAAAAAATCTGTACATAAAGATTTCCCAGGAGATATTATAGGTATGTTGTTCATAAACAGTGTGAAACGATATATTTTTTTAGGAAAAAACTATTCTTCAATGATAAACATTCTCTCAAATTTTGAAATCGAAATTCAAGTTATTACGCTCGCTACAGCGTTTCTTGTAGAAAGACAACAGAGCGGGCAACGTAGCGACTCCAATGTTTAAACGGGGCCAAGCCAAAATCGATACTTTTTGTTCAAACCGGCGTCAAATTTCAGAGCAAAAAAAGCTTCAATAAACTCTTCATATGAACGTACGTGAAGTTTAATTTCAATCTATCAATTCATCTTTGTTTAGAAGCCATTTAGTGTCGCCGTGTCACAGTATTTTTTTACAATGGTAAAAATTGAATATCGTGCAGTGATAAAATTTTTATTTTTGGAAGGTGTAGCTCCAAAAGAAATACACGAACGAATGTTAAAAGTGTATAATTGTTGAGAGATTTAGTAGAGGCTCTACACATCTCATTAGTCAGTGTGAGCCATATTTTAAGTGAAATTTTGGGTTTTAGAAAGCTGTGTGCACAATGGGTGCCGCATTCGGAACAAAAACACATTCGAATGCGTCTTTCTCAGCAACATTTGAAGCGTTTTAAAAAGGATACAATGGATTTTGTGCGGCGATTCATCACAAAGATCCTGAATCAAAACAAGATGCTAAAGAGTGGTATGAACCTTGTTATTCGTCTTTGAAAAGAGTTCGTGTCCGAAAATCGGCCAAGAAAGTTATGGCACAATTTTTTGGGATGCGAGAGGAATTTCGTTTGTGGATTACTTGCAAACTGGTAAACAATTAATTCTGAATATTATTGCAACCTTTTGGACCAGTTGAAGGAAAAAATTCGTGAAAAAAGACCCGGTGTGTAGAAGAAAAAAATCCTTTTTCATTTGGACGATGCACCGTGTCACAAGAGTATTTTGACAATGGCTAAAATCCATGAACTAAAGTTCGAATTCTTGGAGTATCCACCGTATTCACCAGTTTCGGTCCCCCGCGACTTCTATTTGTTTCCAGAACTGAAAAAATTTATGCGTGACAAGTGTTTTTCATCAAATGAAGAGGTCATAACGGCTTTTGAAGCGTATTTTGCAGACCTTCCGGTAAAAAATATATACTTTTTTGACAAAATCATCAGCAGCTTATAGTTGTGGCAATAAATAAGTTGTCCCTCCAGATGGCCTATTGCATTTTAAACATTGAGCGAAAATGGTTTGGGTAGTAATAAATATTAAATATAAGGGAATATTGTGTCAGGTTGAAATACTTGTATATTAAAGGCGATAAAATAAAGTTGGAATAGTTAAATGATATTTGTGAGTTTTATTGTATATTTCTGGAAAGTGTGTTTGTATGCATGTTGTATCACTGTGTATTTGTGTTGGATGCTTGTGAAATAATTCTTTTTTACCACAGTTGTCTGCCACCTGTTGCAATGCATAACAAATCTGTCGATGTTGCTGGTCACCCTTCATATGCTGGCCCGAACAGTAATATGCCAATTTGCAACGTTTGCAGACAGTTTTCGTTTCCGCTGTAAGCTCATCTTTACAAAGCTGCAAAATGTATAAAGTAAGCAGTGAAAAAGAAGTAAATTTATAACTATTATTAATACGTACATTGCAAAGGGCGACCAAAAAATATTGCCGCGGTCTATAAATATACTCGATGTAATCCTCCTCGTCGTCTGAGGACTCTACATCACTTATTGGTCCCTCATGCAGTAATTTTTGTAGGTTTTCCAATAAAGTATTAGGTAAATCGGTGCTGCCTATAGACAAAAGTTACAAATGCACGACTTTTTATATAAATGGAGGGAGCTGTGAATTCTGATAACTAACCGTTTGCCACTGAACTCTCTAATTTTCTCTGCAAACTCGCAACAAATGCACTTTGCTTTTGTAAATTGTTATCTGGCGGGCTTTTGTTTGCCGCTGCCGCTTTCCCATTTGTAGTTTTACCACTTTCTTTGCCTTTGCTCAAACTAGCACTACTCTTTTGACCCTTTTTATCGATCTTTTCAGTGGCTTTTGTATCAACATTGCCTTTTTCGCTCTTTTTGCCTTGCTGTAAAAGCTTTGTGCGCATCATTTGTTGTAGTAATCTCAAACCATTGTCCGAATCTTGCGGTGTTTGCGTTGGCAATTCACTACCACTCGGCGTGGTTCTTGTTTGCGCTCCGTAATTCTCATTGACACATTCGTTAACAAGTGTTTTTTGTTGACCCACAATATTTAACGCTACGCTCTCAGTGTTATTTAATTCACTATTCGAGCTCTGACCGATGTCCTCCTTTAAACGATTTGCTTTATTTCTTGGCCGATTCCGCTGGCGCGTTTTCTTCGGTTTTCCATCCATAACGGTTAAAATATTGAAAAATATGAGAACTTATGCAATTTCTTTTTTAAATCGGTTAAACGAATGCTCACTCAAATTTCTACGTAAACCGTTCACTTTGAATTTTCGCTACCAAATGCAAATTGTGGCTGCCAAACCCAACGCATTAGGTGCCCTGCCCTCACATCTAATTTAAAATCTCTGCAAACTTCTATTGTTAGTAGGTACAATTTTTTTTAGAGAACTACAAATGCAGCGGCTATTCCTTTGAGATATCTGCTGTTCTTGTTGTTCAATAGTTGGACGTATTTTGCCTTTGTCGCTTTTGTTTATATTCGCATTGACGCAGCTACTTGTTTGCTACGTCTATATTTAAGTTAATGTATTCGTATGTATGCCCATTTATTTTATTCTCATTTCAGAAGCATACGTCTTCGTGGGCTTATGAATACTCTTTATGCTTCGGTTTTGTTGGTTTTCCCGTGAAACATAAAAGAAGCTTTCTTTCCTGTTGCCAAAAAACATATTGAATTACGTCAAATATTAAATTTACACTTAACATTTAGATGAGCCCTTACAAAATATTAAAGGGTGATCCATTTCGAGGTTCATTCTTTAGCATTTATTTTTTTATAATTATCTCTTCCTAATATTAGCCGCGTAAAATTTTTTATAATTATCTCTTCCTAATATTAGCCGCGTAAAATTTTTGATGACTCGTTCGAGCATTTCGACTGGTAACTGGCATATGACACGCGTGATGTTTTGCTCCAAGACCTGAAGCGAAGCGTGATTGTCCGCATAGACTTTATATACGTATAATATATCTCCACAGGTATAATATTACATGATCTTGGTGGCCAATCGACTTGCCCAAAACGTGAAATTATCAGCTTCTCTCAATAAATCCATTGATTGATGCGATGTGTGGGAAGTGACGTCATCTTGTTGAAACCAAATTTTCCTGAGATCGTGACCTTCAATTTCAGACATCAAATAGTCGGTTACATGGCGCGATAACGGTCGCTATTGACGGTTACGTTCTCACTGGCATCATTTTTGGAGAAATATGGCCCGATGGCAACTCTTCGTCCCAAATGCGGCAATTTTGCTTGTTTACATACCCATTGAGCCAGAAATGGATATCACGTTGAACAAAATTTGCTGCGAACGGCGCCGAATCGACTCTCCACCAAAACAGTACTGAACAAAAATAGCATGACAGCTTGACACAACTCATGCGTGATCTATCAAAAAAAGTCTACTTGGTTAACTCGTTATATACGCTTCTCTAAATCCTACATGCAGCCTGGTTTCACTACGGCCCAAAGATGGTGGTAGAAATAGAGATTACGATTGTTTTATTCTATTGCTTACCAAAAACCAAAGAAGTTCTTTGAGTTTGAAAATGAGTGAAATGTCATCTTAACTACGCCTACTCTCATAGAGCTCCCAGAATTATTAATGAAATAATATCCACATTTTTCCTCATTTTAATGTCGCCTGTTGTAAAATCGGTTTGATACTTCTTGCAGCCCCATATGCTTAATGTATTGATCTACAAAATTGAGGTTGAATGTGTTACATATACATCCGCCAATAAATGAGATATCTTAACAAAATTAATATAGCAATTTAGTACTTTGATACATTCACAAGTCTCAAAATTTCAGATTTTATATTAGAGACTCTTCGCTTTCTTATCCAGTCTGGAGAAAGCCAATGATATCGATGTCATCGGAGTATGCAGCTGAACACTCTAATAAAAGATTGTACCTGCTCGATTAAGTTATGCAGCTCGAATTATTTTCTCCAGCAGCAGATTGAAGAAGTCGCACGATAGGGAATGTCCTTGTCCGAAACCTCGTTTGGTATCGAACGGCTCGGAGAGGTCCTTCTTGATCCTGACGGAGCTTTTGGTGTTGCTCAGCGTCAGTTTACACAGCCGCATTAGTTTTGCGGGGATACCAAATTCAGACATCGCGGCATAAAGGCAGCTCCTTTTCGTGCTGTAGACGAAATGTGTGGTGTGTGTCGATTCTCCTTTCACGGGTCTTTTCCAAAATTTGGCGTATGGTGAATATCTGGTCGGTTGTTGATTTTCCAGGTCTAAAGCCACACTAATAAGATCCAATCAGTTTGTTAACGGTGGGCTTTAATCTTTCACACAGTGCGCTCTATATAACTTTATATGCAATGTGGAGGAAGCTTATCCCACGGTAGTTGGCGTGGATTGGGGAGAGCACACTTATTTCCAATCATCGGGCATGCTTTCGTCTGACCATCTTCTGCAAAGAAGCTGATGCATGCTCCTTATTACTTCTTCGCGGCCGTATTTTAATAGTAATAGGTTTTATGCTTTCACTGCAGGCTGGAGAAGTGTTCCCTCTTTAATTACTGTATGGTCTGGGCATTTATCACTAGTCTGGGGGTTCTACAAGAATATGGTTTGATTTTGAAACATTCTGTTAGTTGCCGCATCTTTTCGTAAAATTTTCGAGCATTACTCCTTTCGGGCAGTTTGTCAAGCTCACGCATTTCGGGCCTATTTATTTTTTTGCCAGCAATTGCGTCTTGCTTCCCTCTTCAACTCTCGGTATTTACCCCATTCCGCACGTGTTGTGGTCAATTGTAACGTTGCGAGGTAGGCAGTCTGTTTTCTCTGCACTGCGACACGGCACACCTCATCGTACCAGCTGTTCTTTCGTCTTTTCCGAAACCAATGGTTTAATTTGCAGCTGTACGTAAGGAGTTTGAAATGCCGTCCCACAGTCCCCTTACACAGAGCAGCTGATGAGTGCTCTCAGAGAGCAGAAGTGCAAGTCGGGGGGAGAAAGGGCTGTCTGCTGTGGTGGCAGCAAAGATACATCATTATTAAAAAAACACACTTTCAATTTCATTAAAATAACTCACAAATTGACCGATATATGCCTATTAGGTATATGGGGTTTATTGTTATTATATCGATATATGGCATCAATATTGTCGATATTTTTTGTCTTTGCTGTGATATTACCGATGAGATATTGTTTAGAAGTTAATATCACATATGGATATTTGACTCAGAAGTATCGGGAATTCATCATGAAACTTCTCAAAATTTCGAATGGCAAATCATATTGGCTAGGGTCCCCCGTGGTCGAAATTCGAAAAACAGAAAATACAATTACATGATTATTACATGAGGATTACACCGCGACCTTATTTCTATTGTGCCCTATTAACAATGTTAATAAAGAAAGTTGTAGAAAACAATTTACAAGAATAATTAAAAAGTAATAATTTTAATTTATAATTCATTCTCATGCAAAATCATTTGTTCTGTTTCTAGTTTTGGCTTAAGTCTTCCTTGAATGAACAGTCGAATAAATTTGAGTTTGTCGTCATATGTAGCCACGTATGCCCTGCGATAGGATGCCAAAATAATTTGTATAAAATACTGATAAATTGTTTGAATGAAATGCCGCGCTACATTTTGAAATCTTTTCAATAAAGAAATTTTCTTTTATTCTGCTGGTACATTTGTTCTTCAGGTGATATCGAAAAGTTATCGGCATAGGAATCAGCAATTTCGTAGAACAGCACCATATTCTGAAAAAATTCAATTGATCGCAGTTATTATTCAATACATCGCGTTCAATTTTCAATTGATGGCGTTCATTCCTTAATGAAGCCACAATTTCGACAATGCGATTTTGCACAATATCTTGCTCCCCTCGTAAATTGTCAAACAAATTTTCATCCTCTGCCATTAAGAAATCAAATAAGTTTTTGCAGTGAAAGCAAGAAACAAAAAACTGAAATTAGGAAATGAACGAATAAAACAATTAAAATAGTGAAAAACATTTAAGCTAAACTAAATCTAAAATGATAATAATGTGCAATAATAATTCTATATTTTATATTACAAAGTTCTCAAAACTTCAGGGTAAACAATATTTTGCGTAAGCACCTTTTTATCATTAGGTATCCTTAACAGTATTCCAACTATAACAAGTATATGCCCTTTGCTTTGCTCTGCCTCGCATTCTCATCCAATTCACTTGCTTCTTATTTAAGTTTCGGATTAACAAAACAAATGCATTAATTTTGAGCACCAACTTATGTATGTATGGTCAAAGTATTCAAAAATTAAACTGGTTAGTTATCCACCTCGCTGTTATTCTCGCAAATAATTGTAAGAAAACTGTCCACGTCCATAATCTTCATTAGTTGAAGCTAGCACAACTGACTTCAACACTCTATTTTATAAAATGGGTTCATTAATATCTCAAAAATAGCATGCACTACGTTAGATTCAACACCTAGCAAATTTGCTGGAATTTCATCTAAATCTTTACCAAACTGACTGACATTAGATTCACCATTGCCAATTCTTTTTAGAAATTGATCCAATTCCAACTGTTCAGGGAGTGCTCTCATATTTTGAGTTAACGTTGTATGATTAAACAAGTAAATCTTTCTCATACAATCTCGCTGGTAAAATTTAATATCTCTAATATATCTTATTGATTTATCGCGCTTTTTGTAGTTTTTAACAGTACCGTTATACTTGTATGGGAAGTGAGGGGGGTTATCCTCCGATTTCATCCATTTTCACACTGTCGAGAAAAGCCCTTATAAGATTTGTACTCAGCAAATTTGGTTTTTGTAGCTTAAATGGTTTAGGAGATATACACATTAAACTTGTTAGAGGGCGGGGCTGCGCCCACTTTTTCAAAACTATTTTGCCACAGGTGCCCCTTGCTACTGCAAATATCTGTAGTAAATTCCAGCTTTTATCTTAAATTAGTGCTTAGTTATGGCATTTTATATGTGTTCGGTTAATGCGAACTCGAAATTTTTTTTGTACTAAAGAACCCACATACCAAGTCATCATCAAGTCATCAAGATATCTCAAATTTTGCTCAAGTTACAGCTTGCACGGACTGACGGACGGACAGACAGACAGTCAACCAGATTTCAACTTTGCTCGTCATTCTGATCATTTATATATACTTGTATTATATATTTATATATATGTATATAACCATGTATCTATATCGCATAGTTTTAGGCGATACATTCAACCGTTAGGTGAACAAAACTATAATACTCAAGGGATCAAGGGAAACAAACGTGTATTTGGAAGGGCTCGAAGCTTCACACTGTCGAACTGTTACTGTAGGACCAGTGTTGTAGGAATATAACTTTATTTTCATTCAACAAAACTTTATTTTATTTTTTCAGCCTATGTGTATCTAGTATTATGTCTAAATACTTAATAAATTGTTATCATTCGCTTGGCAACGAGCAAAGTTTTTACTACAAACAAAATTAGTTTTGAAATTGAGGGAAACAGTTAGTTAGTCATTTGAATCAGCAATGAATACAACAAGCAGGACTGGCTTGGTACCAGCTAGAAAGAGAAACTTCGTAATAAAAGAAAAGGTAAATGAGAAAAATTTCGGTAATATGGCAGGTATTTCTATTCAACCGCCGAATTGCTCGTCATTGTATTCATATAAAATGTATCGTTTAATCAAAAAGCGGAAGAAATCTACAGAAGCTTTACCACTCAAATTTGAAGCTTCCCCTGTAGTTCTATCACTACGACCACTGGGTGGACTGTATAATCCTTTTGCCAAGGGCTGTTCGGTACTATGTAACCATCCAGCGCCACCAGATTTAAAAAATATAATAAGTCAAATGAAAACGTCACTGGTAAGCTGTGTCTTGCTTTTATGTATCTCAAGTCGGATAACTGTTATTCATATTTCAGATAGTGGATGGCAAAAGTGTGCAGCTCCAGAAAGATAAAAACGTTGCGACATCACTCCATGATACCGACAACATACCGGAAGACCTCTTTCGACGTTACACGGACACAGACTCACGTCCGCTGACACCAACTCCGACAGTTACCAGTGTGCATACTAGAAACAGCACAAGTTCATTCTTGAACAATAGACGCTGTATAACACCTGAGTTGGGTAAAAATGAGATAATCAAGAGGAAAAAGATTATATTGGATTTGCGAAGAACGCACTCTCAAGAAACGCTTTATTGGAAACCCTCATCAGATATGTCACAAAGCAACACCGACACCGGTGGGCTTAAGCCGAAAAGTGCCGGTGCAAATGAGGAGCGCAAAAGCAAGCACTTACGTGGCGAAGAACTGCGGCCTAATACCTCTTTGGGTAATGTCCAAGTTGGTGATGGGGTAAAAGATATGGAAAGCGTGGACATAAAGAAAGTAAAAACTTGTATTAATGAGCAACATATAGATGACGAGGACATACGGCGTGGCAAGAAGAGAAAAAAGTTAAAACCCACTACAAGTTTGTTATATTTAGGATTTTGTAAAGAAAACGCTTAATTAAGTACTTATTTTTAGCTACTACAGCTACATTTCACCTTAGCGAAGATCCTGAAACACAAGTTGCTGCGCTCGGTCCGGACTCACTGAACCCGAGCACACGTCCAAGTCTTATACCCAATGCGGCGAGTTTGCTGCCAAGCAAAGAAAAACGCGAGAGTGAACCAATACTTTTGAAAGGCAGTTTTCTAACGGACGAAGCTTTTCAAGCATTAAAAACGGAACTGGATATCGATGTTATCGAAAACACTTTTGGTAAATATGTAAGTCTTAGGGAAGTAGAGATTTAATTATTGCTTTACGTGAGGCTTTTAAATATTTACCAGTAGAGATTTAATTATTGAAGATGTTTATAATTTCTTCCCTAAACTCAGTTGAATCGCGCTTTACGTGAGGCTTTTAAATATTTACCAGAGAAGAAACCAAAACCAAACAAGAGAGCTGTTGAGAAATATGAAAATCCTGCATTCACTTTCAAAGCCAAATTGCCACGGAAGCTTTCAAAGTCAGCAATAAGATTTGATGTACCGTTAGATCCAAAATTACTAAGAGGTTCGCATCTATACATTACATGTCAACAAAACATATGGTTAACTGAGCACTCATTTTCAGATATGACAGTTTTAGGCTATCTAGGCAAATATGTGTGGGTCTCTGACCAACGAAAGCAGCTCTTCAAAAGAGTTTTCCTGCAATATTTGCCGACAGAAATAATTGAACATGATGAAACAACAGACAATATGGTAAAGAATGATGGCAATGCCGAAGACGACTCTTATCAGGTGCTAAACGAGTACGTAGAACGTAAAATACCACTTAGTTGCTTTCCGAAAGCATTAGAAGACGTTCTAGAATTTTATGGCACCGAGCAAAATATATCGAAAATATTACATTTAATAGAATATGAAAATGAAGAATCTTCTAAGGAAATTGATTTTCGTACTTGGTGTGGCGTTGTCTCGTTTGCAGAACGGTTGGCGATGGAAAATCCCAATGGGTCGGACTCATGTGATGAGGTATTTATTTATTATTTATTTCTTACTATAATTGCATAAAAAACTTGTGAAAATAACAGAAGACTCTCGGTGTTTTAAAATGGGTTTATTCTCAATCAGCAGCTTAGAGCAATAAATTCGCAAAAAACAGTTCGAGCCAATGGATTTAAATTTCTCAAAAATTATTTTGTTACGGTGATGATAAGCTCTGTTATTGAGAATGAACCTGGAGGAACATCTAGTTGTTGTTTGGAGATTTAGTGGACTGAGATATACGTGGAAGAGCATATAGACTAGAGCGGGTCGATTTACAGGGCATAAAAAAAACAGCAAAATCGCGCATTAAAAATCGCTGTGTCCATACCGGTTTTAGTCCCGAAGATCTCTTAGACAATGTTGGTCAGAACGAACGGTAGAATAATTCCCGCATATGCGATTTTATAGAAAAAAACCGACTCGGTCAAGTATAGACTCGCTTTTAAGTACCCAAATTAGCTTTTGCTACTGAGGTACCTGGCGATAGGTATAAAACGCTAGGGGTAGAGATCCCCGAATCAAAAAACTCAACATTGATATCGACAACGTAAAGAAGCGGACCAAACGTCGCTGGGAGACGAGCCTGCTACCACTAGCGGGCACAACGATTCTTCAAGCTGTGTTGCCAGCAGCCACATCTCTACTGCAACGGAAGCAGGTTGTAGTGCTACTGCAAAGCCAGCTCTACAGCGCACGGGTGCCACAATCTATTAACACTCGAACCAAGAAAATGCTGCGAGTATAAACGCGGAACAGGAAAAAGAACTTCCTCACTTTCATGAGTAGGTGACCGAACTCTGATAACAAGAAAGGCCCCGATAGAAGGCAAGCAAGGATATGCAACCGACTCGAGGCTGGCGGTTACATCCAGTAGAAAGAAGTGGGCGTTAATGCTAACGCCCATCATATATTTTGGTCATCTCCGACATTATTCAGAGAGATGAGTCCCTACTCAATTTTATTTTACATAGGAGTCTAGTGACAGCTTATCGAGGTGAGGAACCGAAAGCCAATGGAACGGGTTCAGGTGCTCGCTGCACTCTGCATAATGGAAGCTCTACGAACCACTCCAATGGCGGTTCTTAAACTAATGCTAATGCTGCGCGACAAATCGGCGGGCACCTACTGGCTGTATGAGAATTTACCTACGGAATCTTTAAAACCGGGGGGGCAATTGCGGTTTGGCAAGCAGCGATAGCATGCTCCCAATTTCCAATTGGCTTAAAAATGGAGGACGGAATTGGTAACGGAAATTCTGCCCAGAGTTAGGCATAAGGCAGCCTTTTAACCTGTCGGACCACTGCACTATATTTCAAGCAGATGTCTTTGATATTGGGAAAGCCGCGGGGCTAGCCTATAATGAGTCAATAGACAACTCCGCAGTTAATATCTACAATGGCAGCCAATCAGCAGTCAAGGCAGAAACCTCTACAGTTTTGTAAGGAACAAGCGACTTCACTTCTAATGGGTGCCATGTCACAAAGGCAGCGATAGCAATGAGATGGTTGACGGGGTAACAACTGGAGAAAATATCAAAAGCATCGCACCAGGGAAACAATGGAGCATCTCTTGTGTCCTTGTTTCGCCTTCGTAATGCAATTCTTAAAACATTTTGGGGGGCCCCGTGAGACACTGGACGATGTATCGATAGTGAAACCGCAGACCTTATTGAAATTCGCGTCAAGCGATAGCATCTTGAAGAATGACTACTTCTCAGTAGTGTGTAGTTGTTTTTGATAGGTATTATATTTATTTTGACTTAACTAAATTTATGGAACGTGCACAGCAATGCCATTTAAAACTTTACAATTTAACTGAATTATGGAAATGTAATATTTGAACTATTTTGTTATATTGATGCGTATATCTTTTACAGTTGGAAAAGGCGGACTTCGGTAGCTTAGAAGAAAGGTTACCAAATTTTTCTATTCCAGAAAAGCTATTGGAAATCTTCAGAATAATTCGATCAACACATAATGTATAACGTACGCGAGAGAACAATATGGAATCATTTCTCATGAATTTTAATTAAAAGTGAATTAACTCCATAGTGTAAATATTTTTATAAACTCAACATTCTTACATGTACACAATTGAAGCACACAACTTATATTACAAAATTGCAATAACTATGTAAGTACATACATATGTATGTATGTTTCTCGTATTATATAAATAAAAGCAATAATACTAAAGCCTCACCACTTTAAACCACTGATATCATTCGACTTTTTAATTTCCTAATTTTCCTTTTGTGTTTTGGTTTAGGTTTTAAACACACATATTTTTGAAATTTTTATTTCACTAAATTAAGTTAACTACGTAACAGTGACATAAGGGGCGGTGCCGATTGGAAACCATGCGACGTTCATAGAACCCGTATCTATAAAGAGGCCCGGATAGCGATCACTTTTGTTGATATTGCTATGGAGTGCTGTACAAGTGTGAAAAATGGATGTGCCAAGCAGCAGTCGACATTTTTGTTCGTTGTTTCAGTATACGAAATATCTATCAAAGCGAGAAAAGTTGAATGTGAATGGGTCTTAATGCTGATTTATAGCATTAACAGACGGCAGCGTTAATCCGGATTAAGTATGCAGTTAATCGGGATTAACGCTGCCGTCTGTCAAGGCTATTAGACATTGATTGCGCTTTATTTTGCGTTTTTTCTAAAGTTTACATTGTGTATAAGACTTAACAATCATTATATTAGTCATAATAGAAGTGATTCATAAATACAGTTACACATAACATAGCAAATTATTGAAACGAAAATAGAGTCAAGTATTGCTCTTTTTGACATTTTGCATGGTAAACGAAAACTAAGAAACACCCTGTGCAGAACTATTTTGTGGTTCAGGTTTCACAGCTGATTTACTTAATGCAGTAGTATTGAATTAGAGAAAAAGATATATACCAATAGATACAGTAATTAAATTTAGAGATATCAAATTATTGTTATAAATAAAAATAATAAAATAACAAAATAAAAATGGCAACATTAGAAGATAAATTAATGGGAGAAAAGCTGGAGTACTATTGCAGCAGTAGCGAAGGTGAAGACAATGGTGATGATGGTGAAAGTAAAGAAGCGCGTTCCAGTGGTAGTAAACAAGGGGCCGCAGCCTATATCGATCCTGATATCTGTCCGCCTCCGCCAGGAGAAGGTTATCGTTCGCAAGTTTCCACTAACACTGGACCTAAAGGTGTAGTACAAGATTGGCAACGCTTTAAACAACTACAAGCGGAGAAAAGAGAGGAGTCGGAACGTCAGCGCATCGAATTGGCTAAAAAATTATCCATGACAACGGTCACTGCCAAGGAAGAGGAAGAGCGTAAGCGTCAAGAGGAGATTGATGCTGAATTGGATGAACTCATGAGTGAAAATTTCTTGCAACAATATCAAAAGCAACGTATGGCCGAAATGCTAAGACAGTGCGGTCATATAAAACAATTTGGTAAAGTTATAAATTTAACTACGCACGATGAATTTTTAGATTTTGTGGAGAAAGAAAATAAACATACTACCGTTATAATCCATATTTACGATAAGAGCATAAGCGCTTGCTCGACTTTGAATAGTTGCCTCGAGACACTAGCAACAGAGTATCCGTCTATAAAATTTGGAAAAATATGTAGTTCTGTTGCTGGCATGAGTCGAGATTTTCGTGCAAAGGGTTTACCCGCTCTTCTTGTGTATAAGGCTCAAGCATTAATTGGTAATTTTGTACGCGTTACAGATGACTTATCAGATGATTTCTTTCCATCAGACGTGGAAAGCTTTCTAATAGAAAATGGGATAGTTGTTGACAAGACATTGTATAATTAAAAAACCTTTTTTTTAAATAACTAATTAGAGTCTATATAATTAGAGATGATTTGTAATTAAATCAATGTGGAATCAATATAAATCTTGGCTTCGCAAAATGTAATACTTTTTTTTACTATGTAATACATTTTGAGCGATCTAGATCTAAATTAAAATAAATTAAGCCTACAATGTGTTCCTTTCAAATTTGTACTAAAAATTTAAAAACAGGAGGAACAAAGTTTGAAATACAAATCATTAGCTTAGGTATACTTCAGTGTTTGCATTAACGACCACTAAGCGAGCATACGATTATTTGCTCGAATTAGGTACTTAAGTGTATTTAAGTATTCAACTTTAAGTATTTGTAATGAGAATTTATGTAAAAGATACAGATAATCATTGTAAATGTGCGCATAAAAAATAGAGCAATCAATTACTCGGTTTTGTTGTTGTAGAATAAGTACTGCGGATCCGATTAATTAATTTTCCCGCTTATTTGAAACACCTGATTGGTCCAAAATATAATGCGTACAATAAACGTGTAAATTTTCCCACTTAGGCACACATAACTTCCAGGGTACAGCCTCTTCATCCTGGGATCGACACGGAATGTGGCGATAAAGTTTGCCATCCCTTTCCATGTAATCCGCGTACTTCTCTGGATTTGCGCGAACTTCCTCTACTCGCTTTCGCCACCATTTACACTGTGGAGCCATCGTCGTCGCTTGCCTTAGCGGCTGTCGGGACAGTGCGTCTGCTACTTGGTTGAGTTTCCCTTTACGATACTCGATGTCGAAGGTATGTTGCTGTAATTCTAAAGCCCATCGTGCTATACGACCTGAAGGGCTTTCTATGGAATTCAACCACTTCAATGACATATGATCGGTTATCACCTTAAACCGATATCCTTCTAGGTAGGGTCTCATTTTCCGAATTCCCCAGACTATGGCGAGGCCCTCCTTTTCGGTAGCTGGATAATTTTTCTCCGCCTCATTTAATTTTCGGCTGGCGTAGGCTATTACGGATTTCAGATTCTGTGTCAGACATTCACGATGTTGCAGTCCGTCTGCAACGTGCTAGCAACATCGGCCTTGGAGCTGTGCTGCCACAGAATCTAGAAGGAGGCGAACGCGTAATAGGCTACGCCAGCCGAAAATTAAATGAGGCGGAGAAAAGTTATTCAGCTACCGAAAAGGAGTCCCTGCTCGGACACCAATTGTAACGAAGCTTTTTTCTCCCCTGCTTCTTACAAGTATAAATTGCTGAGGTATACCCGCCGTGTCCAGGGTTCGTAACAATAAATTTGTAAATATTGGGGCTCTTCTGCGAATCGTACTTTATTTCATTCAACTTATATTAATATATAATATATATTAATCTATGTTACAAAATTGTCTCCTGCGTTGTACTGTCGTCGCCCGAGGACGATGCTGTCAAGGTAACGGTTCTGTGTGGCCCGTTAGGGCAATACCGTTTCCCGCTCTGTTGCGCGCCTGGGTGCTAGACGACTTGCTGCTCTGTACCACGACGATCACACTCGGCTACTTCTGCCGGCGCTCGCGTTGGCTTCGCTGACACTATCCTTTGGCGTCAATACGCTGTCCTGGTATACACGTTGACGCTCGCGTCGTTGGAGGATGGAGTCATGTGTAGAAGTTCACGCAAGTGAGGAAAGTTCTCTGATCGCCATTCACTTGGCAGTGGCCAGAAACGATTATTTTACACATGGCTCAAGCAACTCACTACTTCCGGTCTTTGACCAAGTATCCTCTGGGTAGCCTAAGAACATCCGTTCGAAGGCGAGCTAATGTGAGAAGGCGAAACATCCCCTACATAGGGTTGTGCGCTGGGTTTGGGACCCGCCACGTAAAAAAACACCCCCAATGAAAGGAAGCAACAAGCCTCGGATGAGAGACCCCCCTTTTGATGACGACCATGGCAAAAGAAATAAGGACTACGATTTGAGGGCATGCACCTGGAATGTCGGGACCCTTAATTGGGAAGGTGCCGCTGTCCAGCTGGTTGATGTCCTCGCGAAAATAAAGGCAGACATCTTCGCCGTCCAAGAAATGCGATGGACGGGACAAGGACAGAGACGAGTAGGTCCTTGTGACATTTACTACAGTGGCCATATAAAGGAGCGCAAGTTTGGTGTTGGATTCGTGGTGGGAGAGAGACTCCGTCGCCGAGTACTATCATTCACTCCGGTGAATGAACGTCTAGCCCCAATCCGCATCAAAGCGAGGTTCTTCAACATGTCGATGTCAAAATCGTGTTTGGCGACTTTAACGCCAAGGTGGGCAAAGAAGGTATCTTTGGCACTACGGTCGGTAAACTCAGTCTCCACGACGAAACTTCCCCAAATGGATTGAGGCTGATTGACTTCGCCGGGGCCCGAAATATGGTTATCTGTAGTACTAGATTCCAGCATAAAAAAATTCATCAAGCTACCTGGCTGTCTCCGAATCGAAAAACTACCAACCAGATCGATCATGTTGTGATAGACGGAAGACACGTCTCCAGTGTTTTAGATGTGCGTGCGCTCCGAGGTCCCAATATCGACTCGGACCACTATCTTGTTGCAGCCAAGATTCGCACCCGCCTCTGTGCACCAAAAAACGCACGCCAACAAGAGAAGCTGCAATCACAACAGACAGCCGAACGATTTTCTACTCGGGTTGCACTCCTGCTCTCTGAGAGCAACAACTCAGTATAAGGGAACTGTGGGACGGCATTTCAAATTCCTTACGTACAGCTGCAACCGAAGCCATTGGTTTTCGGAAAGTGCAAAAGAACAGCTGGTACGCCGAGGAGTGCTGTGTCGCAGCGGAGAGAAAACAAGCTGCCTACCTCGCAACGTTACGATCAACCACAACACGTGCGGGATGGGATAGATACCGAGAGTTGAAGAGGGAAGCGAGACACATTTGTAGACAGAAGAAGAAAGAGGCCGAAATGCGTGAGTACGAAGAGCTTGATAAGCTGGCCGACAGGGGTAATGCTCGAAAATTCTACGAAAAAATGCGGCGGCTTACAGAAGGTTTCAAGACCGGAGCATACTCTTGTAGAACTCCCAAAGGTGATCTAGTGACCGATGCCCAGAGCATACTTAAATTATGGAGGGAACACTTCTCCAGCCTGCTGAATGGCAGTGAACGCACAACGCCAGGAGAAGGCGAACCCGATTCTCCAATCGATGACGATGGAGCAGACGTTGCATTGCCCGACCATGAAGAAGTTCGAATAGCAATTGCCCGCCTGAAGAACAACAAAGCGGCAGGGGCCGACGGATTGTCGGCCGAGCTATTCAAACACGGCGGCGAAGAACTGATAAGGAGCATGCCTCAGCTTCTTTGTAAAATATGGTCGGACGAAAGTATGCCCAACGATTGGAATTTAAGTGTGCTATGCCCAATCCATAAAAAAGGAGACTCCACAATCTGCGCCAACTACCGTGGGATTAGCCTCCTCAACATCGCATGTAAGGTTCTATCGAGCGTATGAAAGATTAAAGCCCACCGTCAACAAACTGATTGGACCTTATCAGTGTGGCTTCAGACCTGGAAAATCAACAACCGACCAGATATTCACCATGCGCCAAATCTTGGAAAAGACCCGTGAAAGAAGAATCGACACACACCACCTCTTCGTCGATTGCAAAGCTGCTTTCGACAGCACGAAAAGGAGCTGCCTTTATGCCGCGATGTCTGAATTTGGTATCCCCGCAAAACTAATACGGCTGTGTAAACTGACGTTGAGTAACACCAAAAGCTTCGTCACGATCGGGAAGGACCTCTCCGAGCCGTTCGATATCAAACGAGGTTTCAGACAAGGCGACTCCCTATCGTGCGACTTCTTCAACCTGCTTCTGGAGAAAATAGTTCGAGCTGCAGAACTAAATAGAGAAGGTACCATCTTCTATAACAGTGTACAGTTAGGAACCAGCATTAACACCACCAACAATGTCAGTCTGGAAATCCAACGCAGGATTGCTCTTGCCAACAGGTGCTACTTCGGACTGAGTAGGCAATTGAAAAGTAAAGTTCCCGTCCTGCTGTATAGTGCAGAGGCTTGGGCGATGACAACAACCGATGAGTCGACGTTACGAGTTTTCGAGAGAAAAATTCTGCGAAAGATTTATGGTCCTTTGCGCATTGGCCACGGCGAATATCGCATTCGATGGAACGATGAGCTGTACGAGATATACGCCGACATTGACATAGTTCAGCGAATTAAAAGACAGCGGCTACGCTGGCTAGGTCATGTTGTCCGGATGGATGAAAACACTCCAGCTCTGAAAGTATTCGACGCAGTACCCGCCGGGGGAAGCAGAGGAAGAGGAAGATCTCCACTCCGTTGGAAGGACCAAGTGGAGAAGGACCTGAATTCGCTTGGAATATCCAATTGGCGCCACGTAGCGAAAAGAAGAAACGACTGGCGCGCTGTTGTTAACTCGGCTATAATCGCGTAAGCGGTCTCTACGCCAATTAAGAAGAAGAAGAATTGAAACGGGTAATTGGTTTCTCCGCATAATTGGTTAAAAATATGTGTTATTGAAAAAATATACCTTTAATTTCCCCCAAACAACGGAACAATGGATGAAGTTTTTGGTTAGTGCTGATGTTGAGAAGAAAGCGAAAGAAGATGGTCCTCCGAAGCCTCCGTCAGTTCTCGAAGTTTTAAAATGCATACAAGAACATATTTTTATACAGAAACCAAGTTTTTATGTGAACTAGGAACATGGAATCGCACATTATTTCACGTAGATTGAACAATTTAAAAAAGATTACAGAATTCTCCAAATAACATTCCAAAACTGTAAGCACCGATCTCTAGGTAAATATGGGAATGCAAGTGCTGCATATGTACATAAATACTTACTTGTAAAAGTTCACCCCACACAATTTGGTACTTAAGATTCACGCCACACTGTAGGCATTTTTTATTATTATTAAAAACAATAAAAACCTTGGAGATTAAAAGTAGACCGAAGTTGTTTTTTTATAAATGAGATATTATTAAACATATATATTATCTTTATTATCTATTTTCAGCATTTATTATTACATAACATACATTAACTTATGTGATTGATTTATACCCACAGAAATTCAGTTTTTACTGTTAGGCTTTATAACCTTAAAAGCATATATGTATATTTTTTGATATACAACCGACATACTCGTACATAAATGCTTTCATTCGGAATTTTAGATAAACTGGAAATTACAATTGGTAACGAAGTCCTCCGATATACCAAATACGTAAGTATACTATATAAAAGCGAGTATAAAACGACGTTCATATACACATTTTGAATCTAATAAAAGGTAATGCTTAAATACATAAAAAACAAATTCAATAAATTATTAATGCAAGGTGATTGGGATTGTACATATGCGCATACATATGTATGTAATTGTATATATTTACAAACATTTCATACTAAATCTTAGCATAATATGAACATTTTCAAGTACGTGAATTATTTTATTTGAAAATAAGTAACATTAATTTATGTCTATCATTTTGTTATTATATTACTTAATTGTTTTTTTTATTTTAACTATAAACACTTCACTCTTTTAGCTGCCACAAATTTTAACTTCGATAACTGCAACCTATTACCTCTGCAATAGCTCTTATTTATCTGGCAATTTTTAACCATTAATATTTATTTGCATAAATATGTATTTCCATAGCTAAGAAAATTTATATACAAATTTCATATTTTGAATTGAACTAACATCTTTTGACAATTGTGTGGTTTGGTGGATTTTAAAAACTTATTGAAGGGAATAGGCAATTAATAAATCGTGAAAAATGATATCGGCTTAAAGTCTTTAATAGCTCAAAAGCTCTTTCTTAATGCAGAGTTTCAAGTTAAACTAAATCGTAACCTAATTTGTTTGTATGCGAGAACATGGACAATTACGATAATGCTTTGAATATTAAATACGGGAACCTGGATCGGATTATGGGATTGGACATGAACATTTTATGCTTCTCTGCTGTATTGTTTGGAGGTTCAAGCTCAACAAACACTATTTAATATTAGGTACAAACAAATTGAAAGTAGGTTCGAAAAATATTTGATTTTTCTTTGAAATGTTCGAGTTGGAGGTACATAAATTATTGACCACTTTGTTATTATTTGTTTATTTTCAAAAATTAATTATGTTTATTTACTCTAAACGCCCTATTTTATACAAAAAGAATAAATAAATATATTTCATCAAATTCAAAGCGTAAATAATTTCATATTTTTTACAGTTTCATTTAACCTTTCATTCATTTAACAAGAAACTGGTATGATAATATAGTTTAATATAGTTCGGCAGTAAGTGGCTTAGGATTTTAAACTAATATATTCGATTAATACTGAATTAAACCAACGAATTATAAACCCGTTATAATATACATATGTTATATATGTATATATAATAATGTAAGTAAAATGTCTGTGTATCAATATGCAAGTATGTACATACTATATATGTATAAAGTGAATAGTAGAAGACACCAAACACAAATTCGAATTAATACTTTTACACATATATGTAGATGCACACTTTTGTGCACATCAAGTGTAATATATATTATTATGTGAGCTAACGTATACATACAATCATATAAAGTATTGATATTTTATTTTATCTAGCGAATTTATTCCCAATGATTTTCTAATCAACAAAAAACTATGTATTATGTACTAATATGTTCATTTGTACATGTAAACGAATTGTTGTTTGACACAATGTTATGCTTATATATTTTTTTTAATTCTCCAACGAGTTTATGCTAATAATTATTGCTATCACTAACGTTTTTTTGAAATATTGAACCTATTCTAGTGCACGTATAACATGCAAGTTAAGCTTTTCTGTATTCTTCATACGTCAATTCTTTTCAATAGCCGTCTAGAATTTTCAAATTGCTAACATACATATGTACGTTTTTATGTTGCCTCGAAAAGCCGAACCCATATCTATAAAGTTCACATTGCTATTTTTCGACATAAATGTTTTGTACATTTTGAAATTTATAAATACAGTAAAATATGTACATACATAAACACTTCTACCAAAATATCGAAGGATATCTGATTTTCGTCTTATTAACTATACCAGCATTTTGCGATATGCTGATTATTCCTTACTCCTTATATAGTTGGGGATCCATGCTTATTTACTATTTTCATACACGCGGTGCTTTGAAGGTAATTGTCGAAACGGCCTCTTCCGTTTGAACACCATCACTGCTTGGATTTTGTGTGGATATTCTTTCTTGTTGGCCCGTCGTTGATGTACCTACGACGTTTTCCAAGTTTCGCGTTGTGATTAGCGTTGGCATATTATTAATGAGACTTGTTGTCGCATATACTAAATTGTTGTTGCCGCTTACATCAACGTATGTTGGTTCCGCATTATCGCAGTCTTTCATAGTATCAGTGGTGTCCATTAGCATAGAGTTAAGGTCATTGATATCACCACTTTTGCTGTCGCACACACTTTCTGGAGCAGTTCGTTCACTACCACCATCCATGTTCAAACGCAACTGCGTTCGCTTGCGTTCCAGCGAACTTGTGCAGTCTTCTAACCGATTAAATGGAAATGCTGGTACCAGAATATGTTGACTATCATGCACGGTGCCGATATTGCTGCAGCACTCTGCAATGGAGTTGCGCACTGATGGCGGTGCTGTACCAACCGGCAACATACCGCCAGCAGCACCGACTGTGCCGACATTTGATGTGAGTAGGCTATTGCTATCCGACACGCTATTGCCACTGCCGTTGATTGTATTACTACTGCCGACCTGCTTCTCTCTGTTGCGACGCAATGAAGAACGCATTGGATATTGCCGTGGCACGTTTACCCCGATTAATCGTCGGGTGGATGGACGTCGTGCAGTTGTGGCGGGATATTGAATTGACTCTGCGCTGTTACTCAAACGGATGTTGCCAACTATGTGTGTCCGTTGTAAGCGATAAAAATGGGAGTCGTCCCGTTTTGTATTAATAGTCAATTGGTTGGCGTTGGAAAGGTCGGTGGATTATACACAACAGTTGGGCATTTTTTTTTTTATTTTTTGTTGGAACGGTCATTGCACGGGATATTCGCAAAATAGATAAAAATGGTAAGATAGAAGGTATTAGGATTTAATTTAAAAAGCATGATTACATTTCTTAAAACAATTGTGCATGTTTAATTTCTCCGTTTATTTTTGTTTTTTTTTCTATGCAAGTGTGCATTAGCCAATGTAAGAGGTGTGTATGAGTACAAAAAAAAACTAAAATAGGGTAGAAGTAAATTTTTGGTCAATGTATTAGTTTTTGACTTAAGAAAGTGTGAGGTTAAAACTTTTGAAGCACAAAAACAAGTTAATAAATTCACATCATTAAAAAATTAAACAAAAGTGGAACAAAACAAAGCTTAGTCAAGACGCCATATAAGAAATTTTAAGCTTTTTCGCAGGCTTAACAGCTTATCAGCAGATTCACTAATTACATAACCAATAAAGAATAATAAAAACACAAAACCAAATCAGGTTAAAGTTATAATTTTTATTTTGAAACAGCACACAAACAAATTATGATAATACACATATAAAAATTATACACTATTTTTAGTATTTATTAAATTTAAATTAAAACCTACTTAATGGAACTACATTTTAATGTTATATATTTGAGATATATTATTTACATGGCTATATTTATTACAAACAAATAGGTTATTATAAAAAAAAAACAGAAAAGACTTGGGATTTGAAAGGAAAAAAATTAATATAAAAAAAATAAAAACATAATTAAAATAAATGTACTCTAAAGGGTGTCAGGAGTTTGTTAAGTAATATATTCGCTCTTTCAGCTATTTGTTATAGAAATCCAAATTTTCAGAGAGCATTTTCTCCTATACCGCCAAATGGAAAAAAAAGTTCTAAATACTTATGCTTAATTTTTGTGGTCAAAAGATAGCAAGATTTTGAAATCTCTACTTGGCAATTTATTTTGTGACAAAATTGTCTACTTGAGTCTATACAAGTACAAATTCGCACACTGCATATAAGCCCTGATATGCAGTGTGCGAATTTGTCACATCTAAAAATGCTTATTTGATTGGATGTTAGTTAAATGATTTTATAAAAATAATGTAATTGTACGGATATACATATCTCGCAGAATATTCGAATTTCGAAATTGTATCATTTAATATAAGGACACTTTTATTTTTTTTTTTATTTCCAATTTCAGTGCCTTCACAAAGTTGAGATCAAAGAAAATTTAACTTGCAGATTCTTACAAATATATGGTTCCCAATTAGTATAAAATTTTTTCCTAAAAAAGTAATTTCTAATAATAATAACAAATTTGGCTTCTATTTATAAAGTCGAAATTCTGAAGGGGGTTTTCACGTCTACCTATAATCCGTAATTTATTTCTTTGATTTTATTTTAAAAAGGATTAAATCCTTGTAGTAATCGTTCGTTTTACCGCGACAATAGATGAGGTCTAAATACATGGATCAGGGGTATCGAAAATTTAATATAAGCATTATTGTGAAGTTGAAAATGCTTTTGTCCAAAATCAATAATATGTGGAAGAATAAACGAATCTAATCAAAAGGAAGTTTCTTCCGTCGAATAAGATTATTTAGAAAATATCTAGATTCAAAAATTTGGTCTTTGCTGAAAGGTTTCACTAACATATTTTATGTTATGTTGATTTTGACTTGTTTAGGCAATATAGTGAGTTCTGTTCTTTTTTATCTAAAAATGCAAATATTTAAGATTTGAAACGATACTACGAGCTCCTTATTTTTCGATAATGTTATCAAAAAGGGTGTTTTTTAAAGGGCAGTTATTTACCATTTAAATTATATTTACTTCGTATGAAAATCATATAAAATGTTTAAGGACAATAATAACCAAATACAAAAAAACGACATAAATATTTTACACACAAACATAAATTAACACAGATGTACACAATATACATATTTACATATGTATATAAACTGTAATCTAGTAATACAACCGAAAATGTCGTTAATACCAACATATAATGCATTACATTTGAGTAAAATATATAAAATCGCCTTGTATATGGAAAATAAGCGCTAAAAGGTAAGAGTAGAGCAGTTTAATCACTTAATTTAGCATTAAAATAAAAAGTCCAATACATTAAAAATGACTGTAACGAAATTGTTGCCGCTGTCAGTGCGCGTGTTTCTGCCATTGCCACTGTCACTGCCGTTTCCGCCGTCCGCCGTCGTCATCAACAAACTACTAGCATTTGTCGAGTTCATCGAGTGATATTGCGTCGATGTGGAAGCCAAACGTTGCCGTCGTCTCAGCTGTTGCTGACGGCGTTGAACGCGAGGCGTACTCTGTCTATAGCGAGACGTGTGTATAAAATCGACTTCTTCAGCAGCGGCCAGTGGCAAGCCGCTCGTACCAATCATCTCGCTTGTTGTTGAAACAGGCGCTAGGGAGTTATCCAGCAAACTAGCATTGAAAAATTCTGACGAATCAGAGTATACCTCGCAAGACTCGACACGATTCGTGAGTATAGATGGCTCTGTAACTGTATCGAAATCTGCTCGATTTTGGTCGCTCGGTAGCGAGTATGTTAGATAATTATGATCGAGATCGCTGTTAACCTCAACATCGTCGCTCTTAATTTTATAAAGATCGTGTGTGGAATTACAACGTCTGGCAGAGATTACTTGCTTACGCGGACTATAAAATAGGCGAGATGTGTGCATAGTCGGTTCGGTTACTATTTCCACATCTAAGTCTACATCGCAGTATCGCACGGAATCGGTCGAATGGTAGTGACTGGGCAGCTTTGAACCACGTTTATATACCTGATGTTGGCGTATATGATTCGGTGATTGTGAATGTGTATACAAGTATGAAGGCGAATCAATGTTTCTGATTTGTGAGCTAAAGTGTTGATGATTGCGTTGATGAGGTTCATAATTTGTTGACACTGGTTTTGTAGCTGAATGTGAATATTTAGTGTTAGACAATTTGTAGGTATGTTGGAGATTACTTGCTAACAATGTTTGGTTAGTATTATTAATCTCTATATTATTGTTGTTACAGTTAGCATTCTCTATATAGATAGTTTCACTGTTATTGTTAGTATTGTAGTTGTAGTTGTGACTGATATCAATAGAAAATTTGGCAGAAGTAGAAATTGAATTTGTTTGCAAACTTAAAGTAGTAGTTGTTGTTGTAGAAGTAGAATTAAAAGTGGTTGCAATAGAATTTGTTGTGAAAGTAGATGCATTAGTGGTATCATTCGAATCATACAAATAATAATTGTTAGAAGATTTATGTGAGGTAACATAGCTACCGATATTTGTTGTTGTCGTATTCGGATCCAAATACATGCGACGGCCGGAGCTATTAGACGCAATCGCATACGCCGATGATGTTGGCTCCATTACGCGAAGCTCAGATGATTGTGAGTGTACGTTGGACGTATCAACTTGTAAATGCTGCTTACATTGATATGTTGGTGGACCATAGTCATAAGCATTACAGCTGTCATCCGTATCCATATGCTCTGTTTGCATTACCTGTTGAGAATTGGTATTCATTCTTTGTTGCTGTTGCAGCCGTTTCTTGTAATACAAATAGAGCGCATTGGCATTATGGCCACCACTATTGCTAACTATTAAATTGTGTACATTGTCATCCTCGTCGTTATCAAATCCGCTACAATGTGCGCGCATGTCGCGTGTGCTACCGCCTCCAAGATAGCCATGTGTTTGAAAGTGTGGGTGCTGCTGCTGCTGTAACTGTAGCTGCTGCTTTTGAACAGCAGCCAAACAACAGTTGCTGCATGTGGTTGGCAAATTCAATGCCAATTCACTATCTCTAGGACCCAAAAACCATTCTGAACGAGTGCGCATGCGTGCTGTTTGGCGCTCATGGACCTTCATTTGTGATTTTTTTATTTTCAAATAAATTTATGTACATGTATCGAAGAAATAAGTTGTTTTGGTGATATTAAATATATAATAGACATATAATATATATTGTTTTAAAGTTGCAAATTTGTTGGTGTTCGTAAAGATTGTTGGTTGGTGAACGGTAAACGTGTGTAGCATGACATACAAATAACAATATTTCGTTTTTTTTATAAAAGTGGGGCACAAGACGTTGTCAATGATGTGAAACAAAGTATTCCATTTCCAAGTCGTGATATATCCAATTTGCATTATGATCCAGTTATTGTTGTTGTAGTACGGATATAAAGGGTTTTTGTCGGGAGAAAAAAGGGGAATTGGCAGAAAAAATTACGAGCTTAGTTTTGTAGTCGTATAATGTTTTTGTACTATTGTTTTTTATATTAATTTCATGTTTAAAATAAAAATCTTTTTTTATTTAACAAAAAATACAGCTGCAGCAATGAACCTTTTCACGAAATAAAGCAGGCTTATAAACAGCGTAAAATGTGCATATATCTAAAATTATGTGAAAAACCAAAGAGTTGCGGTGTAACACAAATATGAATTCAAAAAAGCTGTGAAATTTTTCCTGACTCCATTTTTTGGTAACAATTTCGAGCTTTACATTAACAAAATGATGTGCATACATGATTGTTAGATGGTGCTATGTTTGTGTTATATTATATATGTATATACTATAACATGTATCTGGCACAGATTTGGGCTGTCAAAACAATAAAGTGCAAAAAATAAAATAAAAAAAAATGCTTTTAAATTCTTAAAACATTGGTCTTATAAAAAATTCATGTGTGGAAGAGTGAGAGTAAGCCTGCATGATTTAATTAATAACGGAAAAACTCTTAACGATCATTAAAACTATATAATTACAATTACTCATAAAAATTTCAATAAGATCAATTGATTACATAAAACGTTTACAACATTTTACATAGTGCATTGAAGCAGGCTAAAGAAGTACAGTGTTGCAAAAAGTTTTCGTACACGAAAAACGCAAACGTGATTTTGTAATTTCTTGTCAAAGACCCACAGTTATAAATATTTTTGCTAAAAAGATCAAATACAATTTTATTTGTATGAATTTCACTATTTTGCTGAAATATCAAAATCATATCTGCAAGAATAGACTTTGTAATATTTTGAAATAAAAAATCTTTTTTGAACGCTTAAGTTTTAAAATTTGAAGTATTTTTTGTTTTGTTATCCAAATGTACATACATATGTATGTATATACGAGTAAAGAAGTTCACATCTTATTTCACTTAGAACTAAAAATTTTACACCCGCAATACCAATATAAATAAAACACAAAATCAAAAAAAAAACTATTTTGCAACAAACATGCTGTACAAAAAAAAAAAGAAAAAATACAAATTCGCACGGCCAGTATAAAATCAAGGTAAGTTTTATAAAGCTTAGTTGATGTATTTTAACAGTAATAGAGTTAAAAGAATTATAAAGGTACAAACATTAAAAAAAGAAATACACGTTGATTATATAATACAAATCAACATAAAGTAAATTAAAAAATATTTAATTTTTGACGGAAATTTTTTGATGTATATTTCTAAACACTCTGACAAGGAATTTACAAATGTCAAAGAGCTATTTAATAATCCAATTACAATGTTACCAACAAATAAAAAATATATTTTTAGTTCATAATTTAAAAAATAAAAATATATTTACAAAATTAAAACTAAATGAAAAAGGTAAAACAAGTCAAAATTAATTTAGTAATTAAAATATGCATTTATATATGTATGTATGTAAATATTTTTGACAAATCGAGCACTTATAACTAGAAGTTATAACTAGCAATACCAAGCGTTTAAAACTATGTTATGGTATGAAACCTATCTATTTATGTAGAAAGTGTTTTTTTTTTTTTTTTTTTTTTTGCAGCAGCGATTTCCAATATATGTTTTTATGTATGTATTAAAATTGTATGTGAAAATCATTTAATTTATTGGTATTTGTTATAATTATTTGTACTTTTTTGTTGTACATTAACTTTTTCCTTTCACATCATTGATACTTCGGCTATATTTTGTTTACATTTCTTGGCAAATAAATATAGCATGTAAAATATAGAGGCTGTAAGGTCATGCTTGTTTCTATAATTTTGCTAATAAGCGCTATAGTGCAATATCAAGCAAAAATTAATTTAAAAAATTCTAGTTTTCAATCATACATAATTTTAATTAATTATATGTGCACAATTCAAGTATTGAAATTCACAATTTTCACAAAAACAAGATTTATTGACGTATGTCTTTAAGAAGTTTATTGAAATGTCTTTTAAATAATGAAATTATATACTAATACTATAATTAAAAATCTAAATTGAAAGTTATAATTGATATTAATAATATTATGAAAAACAGATATATATATATATATATATAAATATATATATATTAAGGGTTTATTTATACTTCAATAATTCGGTATACTTAAAATATGTAGTATTGTAGCAATTATGCGTTTTTTCGTGTTTATTAATATGTAGAGTAAATAGTGTTTCATCTAAACAAATTTGTTCTCATTGGCGGTAGATGGACGTTTAATGCATGCTTCACTATACATACCAATCTATTATTTAAAGTATTGTAATTATTTGTTATGGACATGTATTTCTCGTTCCATCGTAATTAAAAGGGAACATGTATGAAGTGATGTAAGCATTCATACTTTAAATGCGTTAAAAGATAAATAATTTCGATGTTGCATATTGGATAATTTACTTTTTAAACAACTATGGATCAGTTGTGAATCGAAAATGGCTATTCGAGGTACTTAACATGTATTAAATAATATGTAGATTACTGAATAATATTTAGTTTATAGAATTCTTGTGTGCGTGTAAAGCTGAGTAGTGCTTTGAAGTTAAAAATTATATTGTATAAGTAAATTCGTATTCTAATAATACAAATGCAAATGAGTTTACACACACAAAAAAAAAATCGAAACCGAAAATGATAATACAAATGTAAGCCAATCAAGTATGAATTAACTTATTCGTTCGAATTTATTTATACCGAAATCCTTGAACCAAGCAAGAATTCATCCCTCACCTGTGGCAAATAAGAAAGACTCTTTGTACTCTCGGCATAGCGATTGACAGCGCGTAATTCTTCCATAGTCATACCACCGCCATTTCCTACGCTGCCAGCACCTCCTCCAGAAGCTGAGGAACAAGAGGACGAGTGACGTATACCGCGATTACAACGACTGCAAGTACGTGTAGTTGCTTTAATGCCACCACTAGTTCCGCTGCTAATTTGTGTTGTCGTGGTGCTCTGTATTTTGTTGTTCTTCATTTTGTTTCTATTTTCGTTTGTCTCATTATTCAGAGGCGTTTGTGAGGAGCGATCGCCGCCATCAAGGCTCTTAGAGCCGGCTCGCAAACGTCGCTGATGTTGCATTCTAGTTTGAGTTAGTATTTTCTTTTTATTTTGACGATAGCGACGTCTTACAACCGTCACTTCGTCATCGCCATCGTCATCATTAGAATCCACAACATCGTCATTGTCAATACTGACAGTGTAAGTGGTATTCAGGGCAGCGTTGCTAGGCATTACATGGCGGTTATTGCCTCTGGCAGCTACTGCTCTATGTAAGCCACTTTGCACGGCCATGCGTGATGGAAAGTTGGCTTTCGGATTGTTTTCGAAATCTTCGTCGTTATTTATTTCGAGTTCAGCGGCAAAGTCTCCTACTTCGCCGCCGTCGTTGGCATCTGCATCTTCGTCGCCGAAGTTCTCCTCGTCGACGTCAGCATCATTGTCGGTGTCGCGTTGCAAATCTGGTATGTTTCGCTTCGGTATGGGCGATGATGTCATCGCAAACAGACTTGGTCCTTCTAAAGAGACAGATAGGCGAGCACATGATTCAATAAACGAATGTTCTGGTGTTACGCCCAATGAAAGCACACTGTTGTCTAAAGCTGAGCTTGAGCTTGTTAGCAAGGCAGGAGTTGAGCGGGATTCTTCCTGAGCGACTGTTTAGTTTTAGACGTTTTTGTTTTTATTCATTATCACAAAGCAGGCAGTGTCAATGTACATAAAACACGACACACAGGCAGAGTATGAGTAAGAGTGAAAGAAAAGAGAGATTTACAATTGTTTGGGTGTTTGATTAAATTAGTCTTAACATTTTATTACACTTTCGAGACACTATTGCTCAACTTAAAAAAAACTAGCTATATAAAACGGGAAAGCGATCTGCATCAGGTACAGGTGTGAAATTAATGAAGAGAAGTTGTGATGAAGATAAAATTTGGAATTGAACAAAATACAATGACAATGATGACGTTAATGATGTTAATAAAGCAAGCTTGATTAGTATGTACAGTAAAACTAAATAATATAAATTGAATGAGAAAAGTAAGTGAAACAATGAATACAGTACGAGTACAAGAGACAAATGTTAGAATTTAGGTTGGCAAAGTACTTGAAGAAGAAAGACTTGTCACAGTTTCGTCTTTTTAAAGTATCAACTATATATTTATAAGATGTTCGTTATTATTTTGATAATTTACACTGATGATGGAAAGCAAGTAAGATACATCTCAAATTCATTAAATTAGAATAGTCTATATATTTGTGAAAAGTATACTTACGCAAACCCCACCGCTCGCACTGGCACTGTAACCATGTCTTTTCTGCCTCAAGGGAGTGTTGTACTATATGGAAAAAATTATATATTTAATAAAAAAATTAAAATATATATACTGCTTTTAAGCAGTATTTTTTAACTTACGTGCATACTTTTGCTGTGCCAATTTACCACGTGGTGGAGGTGGATACTGAAAACTACAAATCCATTCGTCCTGTACTTTGAGTATGCGTCCAGTAACTCGCGCATAGTATTCATAATTTTCACGTCCAAATAAGTCATGTGTGGCAAATTTATCGATTATTTGCTTCATAATTTTTGTAGCCACCTATAATATTTAATTGTTAGAAAGAGAACATTTATTATGTATGTACATTAATCGTAAAATGAAGGCAGTATAAACGACCTTTTGGAAATAAATCGTCGTATAAAAGAAAAAATACGTACGTGAACGTAATGCATTAATACTAAATATTGGTTTTGAATTTTTTATAATGTACCTTAATGATAAGTTCAGAGTTTTACAAAATAATTTATAATTTTCGCAGCAAAGTGCATTTAGAAAACAGCGTAATTACTATCAATGCTTTATTTATAACAAATTATAATTGTATTAATGTTACGAAGTACGATTCAAAGTAGAAGATCACATTAAATTTTATACAAATTTTACAGCAATACATACTCAGCATTTCTAATGTCATTTACTTTGCAAAATCAAGTTTGAATTTCTTTCTGTATTTTATTATAACATATACTCATATACAAGTCTACTTTTACAAAATAGTCAAGCTGAAACTAACTTAACCGTAACTTGATCTTATACTTAGTAGTTAAGTAAAGTTGTTAACGGTAAAATTGTGATCACGTTCACGATCACATCACGAGCTTGTAGCTTGTAATATGTAGCTTTCATTTCAAAAGATATAAGCAAATCTTATTAAAACGTCTATTAATGAAGAGTAAGGATATCATGTACATAAGTATATATAAGCATACCTTGAATTTAAGCACATCTTCCATACGTGCTGTTTTCCCATCACTAACGCAGGATTGAAAGAAACTTGGTGCCACTGAAACTCCCAGGGCTTCGCTGGTCATGCCTGTACTGGCCTGTGTTGCATTGCTGGCAATAACACGGAATGTACCAAAGAGTAAAACTAGTAAACGTTGAGTGTATTTCGGCAGTGATGTAAATAATCTAAAATTTATAAAAAAAAATGGAATAAAATATTTATAATATTAAACAATATGTACATGAACAATTTACTTTAAACATTTAATATGGCAATTTATAAGCAAAATTTAACCTTTTGCACTCCACTGTCCCCTCTCAGGGGCATCGCAATTCTCATACCGCGCAACTTTTTACATATTCATGTTTCGATGAAGCTTGCTCTTAAAATATCACAAGAAATCACATCAAAATAAGAGATATATAGTATAGTACAAGAAATGTCGGCGGATTTTGTGTCAGACCGAGCACTTCTCGTTATCACTTGAAAAGAGTGGTAAGGGAAGTTTGTAGAAGAAATGTCGGTTTGCGAACATAGCGAACATTACACCGTATAGTGTAATTTATATTTATAAATAAACAAGTCTAAGTCTGGAGGAAAATGTTTTCAAAGCCGAACCAGCCAGCAATGCATATTGGAGAGTTTTAAAATTTTTCATACTCTGCAAAATTTTAAACACTAACATATTGACCTTTTAACAAATGAACATTCCTAAATCAATTCATATCAGTCCAATATCGTTATAATACATTACTTAGTTCTAAAATGAAGGTTAAGTTATAGGAGGGTTTGTAAATGTTTGTTTCTGCTGTAAAGTGGCGCTGAGTAGCTGATAGGCAACGTTCAAAGTTGTGCGGAATGCATAGGGTTAAGGTTCCATTCATTGCCTTATTTGACTACCAGAAATATTTTACGAGTACACGGTTACTTTTCAGAATAGCTCTTCACAATGTTAAATATACAAGCCACTTAAATAAAATATATATGTACATATAAAAGCAAAGTTAAAATATGTTACTGAAATTAATGACTTTGTTGTACATATCACTATGGTTGTAAATTTTTATTAAATTTGGTCTTCGCTTTGCTCACCGTCAGTATCCGATTTGAAAGTTTCTTGTAAGCTTAATCTTGAACTACATAAATAATATATGTACCTAATCTTGGTTCTATTTAATCTTCGTATATTATCGCTGGTGTAACAGTTAATATTTCTACTCATTTTAATTATTCTTAATTGGTCTCTAAGCTAACTTGTCCGAAATTCGGTCTCATTGCACTAACATTATAAATAAATACATAGTAACTTCTGTAGTAAGTCATCTCCATCTTGCTTTATCTAGGCATCTTATCACTAATGTAAAATGAAAACAAGTAAGGAAGGGCTAAGTTCGGGTGTCACCGAACATTTTATACTCTCGCATGGTAAAGTGATAATCGAGATTTCATTATTCGTCATTTAAATATTTTTCAAATACCGTATTTTTGTAAAGTTTTATTCCGCTATCATCATTGGTTCCTAATGTTTATACTCGTATTATACAGAGAAGGCATCAGATGGAATTCAAAATAGCTTTATATTAGAAGAAGGCGTGGTTGTGAACCGATTTCACCCATATTTCGTACATGTCATCAGGGTGTTAAGAAAAAATTATATACCGAATTTCATTGAAATCGGTCTATTAGTTCCTGAGATATGGTTCTTGGTCCATAAGTGGGCGGCGCCACGCCCATTTTCAATTTTTAACAAAAGCCTGGATGCAGCTTCCTTCTGCCACTTCTTCCGTAAAATTTAGTGTTTCTGACGTTTTTTATGAGTCGGTTAACGCACTTTTAGTGATTTTCAACATAACCTTTGTATGGGAGGTGGGCGTGGTTATTATCCGATTTCTTCCATTTTTGAACTGTATATGGAAATGCCTTAAAAAACGGCTCTGTAGAGTTTGGTTGACATAGCTATAGTAGTTTCCGAGATATGTACAAAAAACTTAGTAGGGGGCGGGGCCACGCCCACTTTTCCAAAACAATTGGGTCCAAATATGCCCCTCCCTAATGCGATCCTTTGTGCCAAATTTCACTTTAATATCTTTATTTATGGCTTAGTTATGACACTTTATAGGTTTTCGGTTTCCGCCATTTTTGGGCGTGGGTCGATTTGGCCCATCTTCGAACTTAACCTTCTTATGGAGCCAAGGAATACGTGTACCAAGTTTCATCATGATATCTCAATTTTTACTCAAGTTACAGCTTGCACGGACAGACGGACGGACAGACGGACGGACAGACAGACATCCGGATTTCGACTCTACTCGTCGCCCTGATCACTTTGGTATATATAACCCTATATCTGACTCTTTTAGTTTTAGGACTTACAAACAACCGTTATGTGAACAAAACTATAATACTCTCGTTAGCAACATTGTTGCGAGAGTATAAAAATGATTCATAAGGTTTGTATGGTATGTACAGATGTACATAAACCTTCAAAAGAAACTACTGTGAAATTACTAATACATTGGGTATGTATGTAAATTCATATATGACCGGGTGATTCATAAATCATTTCAGTTAAGAAATGTAAAGAAATGAAATGAAGACATCAATTTTTATGATTGTTCATAATTCAACAAAACAAGATATCACATAAAAGAGACAGCATGTGAAAATGAAAAACGACAACTTGTTTCATGGCTTTATTGTTCGGTGTTAATTTGATAGCAGACGCAACGCGTACTGGTTGGATAACATGTTAAATGACATGAAAGTAAAGCAAAAGATCACTGGCTCTTATACAACCAACAGGAACTATTTAAAAATTAAATGACTTACAGTAAAAAACCAACAACAAATGCCACATACATATACGTATAAGTACAGGCTTATAACAGACAATAATTCACTACGTAATAATAAAAAAATTCACAAAAAGTGAAACCGCCATATTTAATCAAAATTATGCATGTATGTGGGTATAATATTTAGAAATCATTATAAATGAAATGAAATGAAAGGGAAACGGTAAATACTAAGTTTCTGAAACCAAATCGATTCAACAAAACATCTTAAATGGAGAATGATTAAAGCGATAGATGAATGTTAAAAGGTTTATTACGAAAATCTATTAGCATGTGAATAGGTACTAAAAACAGATATGTACATACATATCTACCTAAAATAAGTAAACATGTGGCTGTCGACACTGCCGAAAAAGGTAAAAAAGAGATCCTCAAATAATAAAAAAGAAATGATATAGGCAACAAGACAATCGAAACAGATAACAGTATTTATGAATGAACAAGTGAGTCACCCAAAGAGCGTAAATAGGTTCACGTGAATAAATACAGACAATCTGTGCTGAAAATACATTTGCGATCAATATTCGTTACGCTGCTTTCTGACTGATATTTAATCTCAAGTGGAAAAAGTAAAAAACAAATTAAATACAAAATAATTCAATTAATAATTCGAATCAAACTATAAATAAATTAAAGTAAAAAAAAAAAATAAATAAATAAATACGGCCATGCGAGTAATTTTATGTACATCGTAATATTATGCAATATCATCAACTTTTTTACTATCACAAGGAATGAAGCAAATGTTATACAAATTCAAGCAAAGAGGTTAAATTTAATATATACGAAGTTTAGACCAATTTCATTCGTATTCGCTAACCACATTAATTAAAAAAAGCCTATCCACTCATATTTATTAATATATCACACATATTGAATGGCGTAAAAGGTTTAAAGTTAGGTTGAAAAGTCCGAAATCATTATATCAGGTACTATAGAGCTGGGGGAAGGTGTAAGCGATTGTATTAACGTTTGGCGTTACTTAAGTATACTTGAGAACAAGTTTCCATACAATTTTTGGAGATAATTTAGACATACCTTAGTAAAGAAATTATATGTGCATACATATTTTGTGTTGTAACTTTTTTTTTCTGTAACTGTACACTTGTTTTTATAATAGATTGTTCTTGTAATATACAGTTATTATTTACTGTTAATCGATTGCTTCTTCTTATTTCATTCGTAGTACACGTTTTTTACTATGTCTTTCGAAAATAGTAGAAAATATTTATATGTGCACGGGAGCATTGGTCAGTAGTTCTTTTTTATAGACCCGTTTGGAATTAAGTTAATATAATAAATTTTTTAGAATCTAAAAGTAAATAAATAATTTAAAATTTTAAATAATTAAAATAAGATTCTAGTAAGTAATTTCGGATTTGTATTCAAATATGCCACGGTCAAGAATCCTTTCAGAGTTTGAGCAGGGACGAGCACTAAGTTTGCGTGAAAGTGGTATAAAAATAAAAGAAATTTGCACAGTACTAAACCGCCATAGAAATACATTTAGTATTTTCTTAAAAAACCCTTCAAAGTATGGCACTAATCAACGCAGTGGTGGAAAATCCAAAATAGATTTTCGATGCAAACGCCATGCACTCGTTAATCAAATGAGTTGTTCACAAATAAAGCGTCATTTGGATTTAGATGTCACAAGAATGCGAGTTTGTCAAATTTTTCATCAATATCCTAGCATAAAACACCTTTCTATGGTACCACAATTTCAAAACAATTTCACGCAATACAACGGCAGCGGGCTCCACAACCTGACCTTTTGCCTAGCATTTACAGATAAATACCAATTTTGGGATGAAGAATGGCGAAGCGTTGTGTTCAGCGATGAAAAAAAGTTTATTCTCGATGGACCTGATGGTTTTAATAAATATTGGAATCATACACAAAACCCTCGGTGCACGTGTCTCCGTTGAGTACACGGCGGAGGTTCTATAAAGGTGTGGGCAGCTTTTTGTTATGAAGGAAAAACTCCAATATGCTACATATCAACAAAAATGAATGCACAAATCTATTTAGACTTGCTTGATAGTGAATTGATAGAATTTGCAAACCAATTTTAAGAGGACAATTTGATTTTCCAGCAAGACAATGCCCCGATCAACAATGCAGCCCTTACTAAAAGGTTTTTCGAGTCACGAAACATTCCGCTTTTGGAGTGGCCAGCAATAAGTCCAGATTCAAATCCTATCGAGCATCTGTGGGGAATACTATCTGCTAGAGTTTTTAAAAGTGGACGCCAGTTTACTACCTCAAAACAGCCAAAAATGGCAATACAGAGAGAATGGGCTTCAATAGGCATGTCAACGTTAAAATCTTTGGTTTAATCGATGCCATCTCGACTTAACCAAGTCAAAATGAATAAAGGAAAGCATATTAATTACTAAAAACCTAATTTATCAGAATATTTGAAGAAAACAACTTATTTTATAACATGCACATATAAATATTTTCTATGAAGCATATGTTCAGTTTTTAATTTTGTTGTATGTACAACAGGAATTTTAATTAATTTTTGTTATATGATGTTACTATATAAATACATATATAAACAAAAACCAAAACTTTGATAGCTCGCTTCATTTCCAAATTCAACAGCTTTGAAGTCGTGCACATATAATTTCTTTACTAAGGTAGACCGACATAATGGGCATAAAGTCTGCTAGACTAGCGAAAATCATTATATGTGGTATATGGAGCTGGGGTAATTCGTAGACCATTTTTACACATGGCATTAAACCAATGGTATATCCAGTGTCATTGGCCGGTATATACTGTATAAAGCCAACCGGCCTTATATAGCATATATGAGGGATAGGGTAATATGGAACCGATTTTATCAATTTTCGGCATCAAGACATATTATTACCAGAAAAAAAATAATCTCGATATATTCGTATATATTCATATCTATATACGCGAACTAGTCCCTCAGTTTTTGAACTTTAACTTAGAAATCAACAAAAAGTTAACATAAATGTCTTTTAATGTTCTGTATATAGGTTCAATTTTAGAAGTGCTATACCATAACGTCATACCCATAACCAAAATTCAATTGAAATGTATGGTATTGGTTATAACCATGGCTTTATGGTAGGGCACCACTAAAGTTGGTTCGATCAGCTGTTGTACATGTTATAGTTCTGACAATTATAATTGAACCTTATAAAATATATAAAGCTTTTTAATAACTTTATGTAAACTCGTATTGAATGCCTTTAAATGTCAATCAAAACACTTTCAAAAGATATTAAGTAGTCCTAAACAACTAATATTTTTTAGAGTTTCACATGAATAAACGGAAGGCTTTGTTTACAATTAATATAAAAATTTAATTCAAATTGACTATCATTTTTATAAAATGTAAAATCGGAATTTTGTATCAACAATTTTTGACTTTCCAAACGACTTACCCACCCAGACCTCTGCGAATGGTAGGCACCTTGTCGTGGTGCAGGGGCTTAAGTCGCAAGGCATTCTCGGCACCCCCCAACTGGGGTGGGTGGTGTCAGCTGGGCACTGCCCATGCTAGTTGTCGGGTGCCGCATGCGTGCGGCAACCAAGAGCTACCACCTCCTAATCCAGGGCGTTAAGCGACTCCCGTGCCCATTGGATGATTTGCAGCCTGGAGGTAAATTCGGCTGTATTTTAACGGAGCCTTCCCAACACCGGGCCGAATTGGGAAGTAAAGGTGGCCTTACCGCGGCATGGGGCTCTGGCGCGGCGGACCTTTGAGCTCCACTAAAAACACATAAACCCGACAGCTCACCTCGTTGAGCCAAGGGTCGTACGAACAGGATGAAGGAAACAACAACAACAACCACTAATAACACAACGACAACCATGACAAGGCAACGAACAAAGCAGACGACAATGGACAACGGCAACAACAGCGGTACTGTTGCATACAAGGGAGGCTCAGGGGCTTCCTGGACGCCCTATCGCCTGATGAGCGAGCGCTGTTTGAGGAGCATGCGAGAGACGACGATGATGACATGCCCTCATGCAGCGGTACTCAACAGTCGGCATCTACTGCACCCGCCAACAACGCAGCGGACCACTCCGCAACTCCTCAAAGCAGGATCAGCCCAGAAGAGTCGCAATAACCTTGCGCAGCAGGAGGCACGCGCAAAAGGAAAAGGAGGCGCAGGGGAAGACTGCCCCCTCTACCACCATTAGGTCGTCCGGGTGGGAACGATGACCCCCGTAGGCGGGGTATGAGTGGTGCCAGCTTAAATTGGTACCTTAGGCACCTCCAGGAGGGAAGAACTCCTGAGGAGGCCTAAAAAGGATAGCGAGGAACAGGGTCAGAGGCAACAGTGCCTCCCCGACCTCGAAGGTGCGGAAGGGCGCAAACACCGCATCCAACAGTAAGGGGAGCAGCGGGATTCGGGGCAGCGGTCGTGTCAACACAAATCCTACCGCAAGGACTGGTAGTGTTGGGATGGCAGCCCCGGCGGCCAAACGCAAGTGCAGCCAAATTATGCCACAGGAGCCACCAAACTCCGCACCGAATCCGAATCCGGATGGCTGTGCTGCCCCTGAACTACCCCGCGGAGATTCTGGAAGCAGCGGAGCTTACCGCTCTACAAAATCTCCTCATGGAAGAGGTGTACAGGGGCTGCAAGGACCCTGTAGGCTGCCATGGGGTGTACTTCAAGGGCGGATTTATGCAGCTCGACTGCAAGGATGAAGAAAGCGTCAACTGGCTAAGGGAGATCGCTCCCAAGCTGACTGGCCGGAAAGGCCCCATTCTTTGCGTCAGGAGGGGGGAGGACATCCCGATCATGCACAGTATGACGGTACTCCTCCCAAGATGCGAGGGGAAACATTTCGAGTTTGCTCTGGGGCTCCTCAGGAATCAAAACAGAGAGATCAATACCTCGGCCTGGCGAGTTGTCGACAGCAAAATGGAGGGCGCCGGATGGCGGTTGAACCTGTGCGTGGACGACGAGTCCTACAAGGTCATCCGGAAGGAGGGCTTCCGCCTGAGCTATCGGTATAGTACGGTAGTTATGAGACCCTACAAACCGAAGACAACAAGGAAAGAAGTCGAGAAGATGCAGGTGGACGAGGAGCCTACTCGTCCCAGCACCATGACAAGCGAGCAGGTTGCAACTGCGAGAATCACAGCGGAAGTCCTAGCAGAGAAGCCGATCACGGAAGAGGGGGTGCTACCCTCTACGCAGGAGCTCCTGGAGGGACTTGAAGACCTTGACTGCGGGGGACGGGGCAGATGAGGACCAGTTCCTCATTGAACCGATCCTATAGTGGTCGCAAGCATAGAAGTAGCCCAGGTGAACCTGCATTACGCGGCGTCAGCATCCGCTGTAATCGCGAGCAGGTTCTCGGCGGATAACCTGGGCATCCTGTTAATACAGGAGCCATGGGTTCACAGAGGGAGGAGAGGAGAAGTCAGAGGCCTCAATGTGGACAACAACAAGGTAATCTGGGATCTTTCCAGTGAGAGACCCCGAGCCTGCATAGTAACTAGGAGAAATATTGATGTATTATGTATTTCAGAATTCCTAACACAGGACCTAGTTGCGGTGCAGGTCAGAGATGAGGAGGGAGCGGACTTCATTTTGGCAACGGCCTATCTACCAGGTGACACATCTACTGCTCCCCCGGAGGCGGTGCAGGGCCTGGTAGACTACTGCAGGAGGAAGTACGGACTGCAATGCACGAGGTGAGTCTCTTCTAGAATTTATCATTAGCAATAATCTAAGTATTGAAAATGTTGGGTGTGAACCCACTTTCGTCACAAGCAATAGGAGGGAGGTGTTGGACATCACTCTAAGCAACGAGCTCAAGTCAGGGATGGTCTCGCAGTAGAGGGTATCGTCAGAACCTTCAATGTCAGACCACAGGATCTTGAGATTCGGGCTAGGGGTGGAGGTCATGACAATTCCCCCTAAACGCATTCCCAAAAACACCAATTGGACTGTTTATCGGGATGCGTTAGAACGAAATCTGTTAGGGGAGGGGAAGTCGGTCAGAGGTACATCAGCCCTGGGATTGGAGAGCAGGATATCTGCGCTGAACCAGGCCATCACAAACGCGTATCACTGCAGCTGCCCCCTTAAGACGATCACCAAGGGGCGTAAATGCCCCTGGTGGTCTAGTAAACTCTCGGATCTCCGATCTAATGTACGCAAGCTTTTCAATAAAGCCAAGCGTACTGGGAACTGGGAGGACTACAAAAGCAGCCTAACTGCTTATAATAAAGAGATTAGGTCTGCAAAACAAGAAAATTTCAGGAATTTCTGTGAGAACGTCTCCTCAGTACCAGAAGCAGCTAGACTGCACAAAGCTCTGGCCAAGGGAAAGACGAACACAGAAGTAGCGATTCAAAAAGGCGATGGCACTTATACGACAAATGCGGAGGAGAGGGCTAAGGTACTCCTACGTGCGCATTTTCCGGAGACGGTTGAGGTGGACCAGTGCCTACCTGTCGTAGAGCACAAGCCGTCTCGCCTGGACTGGGTGCTCGCAAGAAAACTGTTTACTGCGGACTCAGTCAGGTGGGCCACGGCCTCGTTCGCCAAATTCAAGTCTCCGGCCGCGGACGGCATCTTTCCGGCGCTTCTGCAACAAGGTGAGCAGATCCTACTGCCACACCTTGTACAGCTGATGAGGGATAGCCTGGCGCTGGCGTATATCCCTGAACCCTGGAGGACAGCAAAGGTGATCTTTATACCGAAGGTGGAAAGGAAAGACTATTCGCTGGCTAAATCCTTTAGACCGATCAGTCTAACTTCCTTCTTACTGAAAAGTATGGAAAAGATCCTAGACCAGGAAATAAGATCGAAGGCTCTTGTAACTGCACCCTGCATGCAAATCAGCACGCGTACAGAGCGGGCAGATCGACGAATACCGCCCTGTATCAGCTTACCTCGGAAATACAGAGCTCGCTGGATACTGGGGAGGTGACGTTATGCGCCTTCTTAGACATCATCTCACGCTGGATTCCACGTTAAGATGGAAGCAGCACATTGACCTATCAAAGCTACTAAGGCACTGATGGTGTGCAACCGGCTGGCTGGTAGATCCTGGGGGTGCAAACCAAGGATTATCAGATGGTTGTACACTATGATAGTGCGTCCAATTGTCACTTACGGAGCGGTGGTTTGGGCACCGAAAGCAGAGCAAACGACGGTAGCACTCAAACTATCGAAACTGCAAAGGCTCGCGTGCGTCTGTATGACAGGAGCTATGCGCACCTGCCCGACAGCTGCACTTGAGGCCCTGCTGGAGCTCACCCCGCTGCACCTACTAATTGGTCAAGTCGCCAAGTACACTCTGCTTCAAATGACAGCAGAGGGGACTGGCAAAGGTAAAATAATCTCGTCCCAACGCATGGAAGTGCTAAGTGGCATCATACCACTGGCTCCTCTTCCAAGGGACGGCATTAACAAAAAGCTGAACTTCACTAAGAAGTTTAAGATTACCCTCGGCAGCAAGGCCAAATGGAGCGACTCCGCTCTCGAGCTGCTACTCAGGGATAGCTCGATCAGGTGGTACACCGACGGCTCGAAGACGTCGGAGGGAATTGGCGCAGGGGTCGCAGGACCACGCACGAAACTCTCCTTACCTATGGGTAAGTTTCCGAGCATATTCCAAGCGGAGGTATTTGCTATAAGTCGGTGCGTAGAGTTAAACCTCCAACGCGGCTATCGCAACGAACGTATAGCTATACTAAGCGATAGCCAAGCGGCACTCAAGGCGATCTCGTCATACGAGTTAAAATCGCTATTGGTGCAGGAGTATATAGACCGGCTCAATAGTCTTGCAGAATGCAACCAGGTGCACCTTATTTGGGTGCCAGGTCACAGAGGCATCGCCGGTAATGAACTGGCCGATGAGCTTGCCCGCTCTGCAGCATCCACCAGCATGGTAGGACCGGAACCTTTCATAGCGGTGGGTCCCCACACCCTAAAGGAACAGCTTCGCAATGATGAAGCAGTGGGTAGGGAGATACATTGGCAACACCTTCCAGGCTTGCGGCACGCAAAGTTGCTGATGAATGGCTATAACCTCAAAAGGTTTAAAATCATAATCAATCTCCCAAGAGATAAAGTCAGGCTACTGATCGCCTTCTACACCGGCCATTGCAAACTCAAGAAGCACTTATTCAACATGGGCCTAGCTTCTTGTGCGAATTGCCGGTTCTGCGATTTGGAACCCGAAACTCCAGTACACCTGCTAATGGATTGTACAGCAATCTGTAGACGCAGGACCAAGGCCCTTGGATCCATGTTTCTAAATAGGGATCACATCACCTCAATACCACCTAGCAGTATATAGGAATTCATCAATTTGCTGGGACTAGCTGAGACGCTGTGAGTCAGGAGAGGGCACAATAGATTCATTAATTTATCTACTTATATATCTATCTACCCACCCAGACGTAATTTTCACTGCCCCTATCTCTCCAAAGTAGCATAGAATATTGTAGCGTGTAGCATATTTACAAATCAGCACAAACTACACATTTCTGAAAAATGCTCTGTGTAAGTAAAACATTCAATATTGCAAACTTTACGAATTAAATGTAAAATTTGGCACATGTACAGTAGTGTTGCTACCTAACACTAAAATATCAACCCTATTTGTATGTTATTATTTCACCTTTAGTTTAATTTTTATTTTTAAATATATGTATGTAATTCAGTTTTAATTTTGAAAATCATGTTAAAGTAAAAACTAGTTCAATTGAAAATATTAGGTGTACAAGTACTTTTATTTTTACTGTAATTTAGCCACGGACCCAATTTATGTTTGCAGACGTTTTTAGCTAGAGCATATCATATAATGCAATACATGGGGTGAAAATCAAAATTTGCAATGCTTTTCGTTTTTGAGAACATGATAGAATATTGCAATACAAACTAACATTATTTGTATACGGCTGCAGCTTTGGCCGCTAAACACCTTAGAAATTTCCAAACGGTCGATCGATTGCAGCCATAAAGTGTGTCAGTACAGACGTCAATGACATTTGAAAAACAGGTTCAAATGCATACAAATGCTGTGTAAACCACAATATGTATATGTGTGTAACCGATTCGTACTTCGTACGCAAACCATAATAATTTTCAAGAAAATTTAACCAAACCAAACATGCAAAAGAACAATCTAAATTGCCAATAATTAAATTTACATCCGACCCCACGTTTATTGGACTGTGAGCGAAAAGAAAAACTTGGCGTGGTCACATTAATGGTGTTAAATTTATCGATCTGAGCTTCAAAACTTGTTTACATACTGACGCTAAGATAAATTTACATGTGTAAATATACATATACCTACGTATGTACATACATATGTATATGGTTATATGCGATGTGATGTTGTTTGTCTTGATTGGTTCATTCATGAAGCGGTAAGGTGTGCATATGTGTACTTGGCAGGTTTTTCTATTTTCTTGGCGGTTCACTTATGTACATGCGTGCTGCTAATTGACTCGCAATAACACTGTTTTCCGATATTACTTATCAGGTGATAAGCAGCAAAAGTAGTGTGCTATCTGTTTGCCATCCGATTTTCTTAAGTGTTTAGCTCTATTATCATACCCTGAACAGGGTATATTAAGTTTGCCACTCCGAAATGATAAATGATCAGCATAATGAGCTCAGGTGTTTAAGCCATGTCCATCTGTTTGTATATACGAAAACTAGTACCTCAGTTTTTAAGATATCGATCTGAAATGTTGCACACGTTTTTTTCTCTCCTACAAGCTGCTTTTTTGTCGGAACCGTCGATATCAGACTACTATACCATATAGAGGTCATACAAAATGATCTAATACATATCTTTGAATGATTTTTTTTTTATTTGACGAGATAATACACGAAATTTGTAAGAATGAATTAAACCAAAGCGAAGAAATTGTTCAGATCTGACCACTATAGCATATAACTGTCGAACAAAGTGATCCAGTATTTGTAAAGAAAACTTTTTTATTTGACGAGCCATCTTCACGAAACTTGGAATGGATTAATAAGGATAACGGCGCAATCTCCGAAGAAATTTTTCATATCGGGCATGTAGCCACTATAAAACTGACCGATCAAAATCAATATTTTTATTATCCTTTATAGTACATACTTATAAGAATTGTAACTGTGAAGGGTACTATAGCTTTGCTGCAGCCGATGTTAACGTTTTTTCCTGTTTATCTTATTATTTGTCATCATACTTAAATAATCCATTTGTTTGTTTGTAGTTAATTATATGCCAGTCTGGTTTATGGGTAATTTTATCGCTGTAAAAACAAAAGTAATACTCTGTTTCTTTTTGCATCCAGTATTTTTAGCTGACAGTGTCTGTTATGTATCTTTAAGTTTGCTACTGTAAACGGAATAATAGCACAAAGGCAAATACAAAGTCAACACATTCTACAATAAACAACATAAACAAAAGACATTGCAAGATAAAGAAATAAGAAACAATTACTTAACACAAACACACATACACACTTACATAAAAATATGGAAGTAAGTAAAGACCGCGTATAAAAAAACTGTTTATTAGAATTTAAAATTATAAAAAAATGCATTTACACAATAAATGAATATCGGGAATTTATATAGCCGTTTTTGACAGGATTATAAAAGTTTCCAAATTTTTTGACCCACTAAGTCGATAATCCCGTTTTTTGGCTTGATTTTGAGGAAATTTGATGTTTTCGAATACGTTTTTCCAAAAAGTTCCAGATATTTTGAATAGGATTAATGTCTGGTGATTACGGGACCTATGGAGTTATTTTAATTCCGTAGCAACCATTCACGTACAAGATAAGACGTGACATTACTCCTACCGTGCTTTACCATTTGCAATACATTTTTTCCTTGCGACTCTTCACTGATCTTTTGCCATACTTTTCGTGATCTATTCGAACCAAATATATTAAATTTTGATTCGTCGGTGAACACAATGTTTTCCCAAAACCAATACGGTTTGTTTAAATATTGTGTAGCAACCGCCGACCTCTTATTTATTAACCTTACTTATGTATGTATGTATGGCTTACGACGTGCGATTCGTCTATGAAAACCAGCACTATTCAACACATTCCCTACTGTTTGGGAATTTATTTTTTTGTATACATTTCCAAAATGGTTAAGCATATGTATCTGAACATTTTAATAAAAAAATTAAAATTTAAGCGTGCTTAAATCGGCTGTTAATAGCAGACACTTCTTTTTACAACAGGATAACTACCCAAAACACACGTCCTTTCTGGTACGTGAATGGTTGTTACGGAATTAAAATAAGTCCATAGGTCCCGTAATCACCAGACATTAATCCTATTCAAAATATCTGGAAGTTTTTGGAAAACCGTATTCGAAAACATCGAATTTCCTCAAAATAAAGCCAAAAAACGGGATTATCGACTAAGTGGGTCAAAATATCTGGATATATTACTAGAAATAGGGTGGGGAGCATACGTCGACGTCTAGGGACAATAATTGCAACAAAATGTAGGCCAAAAACCGCTAAAACTATTGTAATTACTTTTGAATTATATAAGCAATCATTGGTGTACGTAAACTTTTTTGATATGAATTAGGCGCATTTTATGCTTTAGCATTAATTTATTTTATTTGTGTAAAAAAAAAAATATTTTGATATGCTATATTTAATGTTAAATATATGTACATATCTTGTAATGGATATAAAAAAACCACAAAATTTATTCCTTTTAAAATAAATAAACGTGTCGTAATTGAATAGAACTAGGCCAAACAACAGCCAAAATTAACGTTTCGAAATGTTCTATCAAAATTATTTTAATCGGTATCATTTCGGGTCACTCTTCCAAGCGATAGTATTTTTGATAATTGCCAAAACGCTTACCATAGATGCTGATAAATATCTATAAGTGTAATTTTAATTTACTCTGGCTGTTGATAAATCTTTGTATAATTACTTAAGGATTATAGAATAAAATACATACTTACATATGTATGTACATACTTATGTATATTGCGAACAACTAGTCAACCGTTACTTGATTATTATTGCAAAATGTACACCTTATAAATTTGTGTAATGAAAGCAATATAACGAGGATCGTGAACACAAATACATACATACACACATTTGTATGTTATGAATCAAAGTAAAAGACCACTGAGACCAACGAGTAGTTTTCCCTACATGTTTCATAGGGTAAATTTTAAACAACCGTTTCTTTTAAAGATAACGAAGCGATATATGATTACTAAAGAGATTACAGCTGATAAAACTAAGTGTGCTGATATTGTGAACAAAGGTGTATTACAAATCAACTACATATACTTATATGTACGTATGTATGTATAATGATATAATGATGTAATGCTAGTATGTACTGCGCAATTTATGTTTGTCAACATAAGTAGGCACACACATACATATACATACATATGTACATATTTTAATTGGATATGTACGTACATACATAAGTACATATATTGACTAAAACGACTAGTGCAATAATGTTCCAAAAAGCTTGTTATACTGTCCAGTATACAAGGAGCGTTCCAAAGTAAACAGGACTTTTTGAATCCCCCTGGTGGCGCCATCTACAATGGGCCAATAAAGTTTTCATACACCTAGTTCTACTAAATTACGACATGTTCATTTGTTTTAATATTAATAAATTTTGTGTTTTTTTTCTATCAATTTCAAAAGATGTATATTTAACATTAAATATAGCATTCCATAACAACAAATAATAGCAACAAAATGTAAACCAAAAACCGCTAAAACTACTGTAATTACTTTCGATTTATATAAATAATCATGAGTGTAGGTAAACTTTTTTGATGTAAATTATGCCCATTTTAAGCTTTAGCATTAATTTCTTTTATTTGTGTAAAAAAAAATATTTTGATATGCTATATTTAATGTTAAGTATACATCTTTCCAAATGTATAGAAAAAACACAAAATTTATTCATTTTAAAACAAATAAACATGTCGTAATTTAATAGAACTAGGTGTATGTAAACTTTATCGGTCCACTGTAGAGACCGACCGATTAATCGGCCTTGGTATCGGCATCGGCCAGTATTGGCCACAAAATTCAGGATCTGCATCGGCCGTATTTGGCCGATTCTTGGCCGATTCTTTGCACTGATTTCGAATGCCATTCCATGTTTAAATTTTATCTTTTTTAACTATTTTAAAGTTTAAAATATTAGTTCATGTGACGTCCCCTGTAATGAACTTATTCCATGCATCGTTCTCATTATTCCGCTGTAATAAGATATATAAGTTTTCAATTGAGTTTGAGCTTTAATTCGTTGTTGAACTTTTTTGCAGATTTTGGTAAGTAACAGATTTTAGTTTTGTTTGAAAGTATTTTAAAATAGAGTTTTGTATAGGAGAAATGGTGCGACCAAATCCTATTTGGAAATTTTTTGAAAGAAATGTTAGTACAGCCAAGTGCAACACCTGCCAAAAGACAATTTCATTAGAAAATTCCAGAAAAAAACAACAGACGGCGGTAAATATAAAAAACATTTGCAAATTGTTCATCAAGAGTAGTGGGTATTGTATGAAAATGAACAAACAAGTTTTAACGCTTCCAACAAGAAGCAAAAGGAAAATGAGCCAAGTTGCAGCTACATTCAGGAAACCATACCAAATCTGTTGAGGAAAAAAAATCGTTTTACCCAGATGACCATCCTATAGCGGCGCAAATCGATAAGTCAATCATGGACATGATCATTGTCGACATGCTGCCCTAAAATATAGTAGAAGGCAGCGCTTTTAGAAGGTTAAATATATATATGTAAGCAGATATATATAATTAATGCCGCAAACATATGACAAAGTCAAAGAATATAATATTCAGCCAAATGGCTAAGCTTCAACGATATAAAATCGTAGGCTAAAAGTTATTTTAGCAGCCATATAGATGCTGAAGAATATAATATTACAACGAAAATCCTGACAATGCAGCCAACATGACACCTGCGATGAGATTAGGAAAAGTCAAGTGGTTAGGATGCTGCGCACATACGTTACAACTAGTGATTCAAGATAGTATTTTAAAAATGGCGAACATTAAAGAATTAAATCAGAAATGTCGTAAAATTGTGGGCCATTTCAAAAGAAGTGAACAGGCTTGTCGATATTTAAAACAGTTTCAGGACACCATTGGTTTGCCAAACCATACCTTAATCCAGGACATTGTTTGCAGGTGGAACAGCACATATATGATGTTAAATCGTCTATATGAACAGAAAGCTGCCTATACATTGCCGAGGGAGGTTTGGTAGATTTTCTAACAGCAAACGAATGGGATACCGTTTGCAATCTAATTTCAATTCTAAAGCCTTTTTATCAGGCAACTCAGGATTTGTCCTATGACTCTACAAGTGCGTCTGTAATAATTCCGTTAATTGCAATGTTGCAAAAAAAGCTAGATCATTCTGATGATTATGAGGCAGAAATTTCAATGCTAAAAGATAAGTTAGCAGCCTCTTTACTACCACGATTTGGGTTTATTAAGACAAATCCTGAGTTGCTTGCTTCTACAGTTCTTGATCCTCGCTTTAAAACCAAATATTTCTCAATTGAAGAAATTAATAGGTGCGAGACGATATTGAAAGAACAAGCAGGTTCAATAAATGATGGTAATCACAGCAGAACTTTTCCATCGACTTATCACGCTAAAAGTTCCCATAATAATAACCTTTGGGACTCCCACGACTACGATATGCTAACGCAAGAGGGAGAAATGGAAGAGTTCTGCTCGCCTTTTAAAAAACAGTTCGATTCATACCTCACCGAACCAATTATTCCTCGCGATAGCAATATTTTCGAATATTGGCACCAAAGTTCGCATGTGTTACTTAAAGAAATGCCCAAAAATATTTAACTGCACCTGCAACAAGCGTTGCAAGTGAACAGTTGTTTAGTGCTGCAGGATAGCTTTATAGCGATAGGCGTACCAACTTGCTTGGAGAAAACGCAAATAAACTTCTTTTTCTACATTATAACATAAAATTATTTAATTTTGATTATTAAATGTCCATATACATATAGTGACTCTCACCTTTGAACTGAATTTTTTTTTATGTTAACTTAAGTATTGTTCTAATCAATCATCATTATTTCAAAATATATGGTTACTAGATATTAAAGAATTGAAAAAACAAATAAATATGTGAATCTAGTCAGCAGAAGTTACTACTATGATTTGTTTTATGTTTTACAAAATAAGAAAACTACTATGTATTAATACGTTAATATGTTTTGGGATAAATAAAAATAAATTTGATTTTGTGATGTTATTTGTTTACTAAATACATATCCTTATGATTTAATATTCAGGTATTTTTTTATGGAATTAGAATCGGCATCGGCCGATTCTTTGCTTTCTGGCCGATTAATCGGCATCGGCTAAAAATTTGGTAACGGTCGGACACTAGTCCACTGTATATGTCTCCTAGTGCGATTTGCTATGTTTATCGATTGTCCAGAGAGAATTTCATGTTATTTCATAGCTTGGAAGTGAAGTTATTGCGTTTTAAGTGTCAGTATTGTGAGAACTAAATATCTATACAGAATTTAGCCCACACAACCCATAAAGGCACACCCTAATGTTTACAACACAACGGGAAAACCACGCCACTTCTAGAAATACAAGAAGATTGAAGAACCAGACATGCAGATGATATAACAACAAGAACGCATACGCAGCGGTAAAAACACGCCACGCAAACAATGCAGCGGGATAACCACGAAGACGGAGAAATCAGACAAGCAGATAGAACAACAACAAGCATGCATACGCAGCGGTAAAACCACGCCACTGACAGCAACATACGCCGTCCCAGCAACACACGCCATCCCAACGCAACATGTTGCGAATGTTTTAGCACGCAGCACAGGCTTGCTGGGGAGTTAGGTGATGGATGATCAGAGAGTCAGCACGGGACTGTGACTGCGTACGCACGTTTGGCATCAGACTACGCAGTGAGTTTATCCTCTGGCTAGTCTTGGTACCCTGACTTGTGAACCCTGTCTGTTAAGGGCGAGCTTGGTAGTGAGTTTATCCTCTGACCAACTCAACCTTTAACATCGCGGTCGCAGTCTTCCGTGATCCGGGATCTCTACGCGGCAAAAGTGGTTAAAAGGACCTCTCCAGCGTAGCAGAGGAGCGTAAACGTGTATACCAGTACAACGTTATTGAAGCCTACACGAGCATCGGCAGAAGTAGCCGAACGTAGTCGTCGTAGCACGCGAGTGTCAACGTATATGCCCGGACATCATCATCGAAGTTTACAGGAGCGCTGGCAGAAATAGCCGGGCGCAGTCGTCGTAACAGAGGAGTGTCAACGTGTACGCCAGGACACCCTTATTGAAGGCTACACGAGCGCCGGCAGAAGTAGCCGAGTGTGATCGTCGTGGTACAGAGCAGCAAGTCGTCTAGCACCCAGGAGCACAACAGACCGGGAAACGGTATTGCCCTAACGGGCCACACAGAACCGTTACCCTGACAGCGTCGTCCTCGGGCGACGACGGTACAACGCAGAAGACTATTCTGTAACATAGATTACTATATGTATATTACATTTTACATATTAATATAAGTTGAATGAAATAAAGTACGATTCGCAGAGGAGCCCCAGTATCTACAAATTTATTGTAACGAACCCTGGACTCGGCGAGTATACCTCACCAATTTATACTTGTAAGAAGCAGGGGCAGAAAAAAAGCTTCGTTACAGTATGTTTGTGTTATCGGTGCGAAAATGAACGTCGAACAAAGAGCCAACATTAAATTTTGTTTTAAAATTGGTAAAACTTTTACCGAAACGTTTCAATTGATGAAACAAGTTTATGGCGATGATTGCCTATCCCGTAGCAGAGTGCAGGAGTGGTTTTAACGTTTTCAAAGTGGTCGTGCGGACATAAATGACGATCAACATGTGGGCCAATTAAAATATGCAATCACCGGAAATTCCATCGAAACTGTGCGTGAATTCATCAAAAGTCAGCCGAAATAATCATTTAAATTCATGAAAATGAAATTGAACATCTCCAAAACATCGATTTATCGCATTTTGACCGAACATTTGGGCTTACGAAAGGTGTGTGCACGGTTAGTTCCGCACAAATTGACTGACGACCAAAAATTGCCCAGAATCCAACATTCGAAGGACATCATTAAAGAGGTCAAAAAGGACAAAAACGTCTCTTACAATATTTTGACTGGTGACGAAACGTGGTGTTTCCAATATAATCCCGAAACGAAACGCCAGAGTGCTGAATGGAAGGCACTAGACGAGCCGAAATCGCGCATGGAGAAGTCAAAAGTGAAGACAATGCTGATTTGTTTTTAAGGTTCCAAGGGTATACATAGTCCATAAAGAATATGTTCCACCCGGCCAAAACATTAATGCGGTATTCTACCTTGGAGTTATGAAGCGTTTGGTGCGCCGTATTCGACGTGTTCCGCCCGAATATCGCGTTTGTTGCACGATAATGCGCCGTCTCATCGATTGACACTTGTGACCGATTATTTGACCAAAAATCACATTTTAACCATTAACCACTCCCCGTATTCTCCTGATATGGCACCGTGCGACTTCTTCCTTTTTGGAAAAATGCATTTGCCCATGAAAGGAAAACGTTATGCAGACGTAGAGGCCATTCAAAAGACTTGCACCAACATACTGACGGCCATACCGGCCAACGAGCTAAAACACTCGTTCGACATGCTGTAAGCTGAATTGAAGCAGAAAGAGACTATTTTGAATAAAATAAATTAATTTTGCCAAAAAAAAACCATTTGTTCTGTTTTTTTTTAAGTCCCTTTTACTTTGGAACATACCTTGTAGATGTGTCAAACTATCGATGGGACTATCGATGGTTCGACTATCGATAGTTTGACATCTCGCTCATCAATACTCTGCATTGTGAAATAACGACATCGAGTCAGTTTGCTATTTTTCGTGTTTATTATACATATGTATATACAAATATATTTGACTACAATATTAGTATTAGTTGCAATAAAATACTAAGCTGCAGATTTAAGTGACGGTTCCTTCCAAAATGGAAATCGGGGACAGCAAATCATCAGGTGGGTACATTTCTTAAAAATAATTTCTCATACTAAGCGCCTTTTCGTGCGCAGATGCGCCGGCGAACAAAAAACAAAAAATTTCGGATGTTTGGAAGCATTTCCAACTAAATGCTGACAAAAAATATGCAAAATGCATTAAGTGCCAAAAATTATATAAAACTAGTGGAAATACTTCCAACTTAATGGACCACCTTAAGCGTGCTCATCCTCTGCACGCCGAGCAGGCGAAGCCCGGCAGCACATTGACAAATTTTTTTAAAAAAGATGACATCTACGGCAATAATTCCACGCGGAAAGCAGACATTGATTTGGCGTTGGCAAGAATGGTTGCTATAGATGTACAACCATTTCGCATTGTCGAAGATCAAGGATTTAGAGAGCTCGTTCGGTGTCTTGATTCTCGATATGAACTACCATCTCGAAATACCATTCTGAATGTTCATATACAAAGGCTTTATGAAAATGGTAAAACTAAATTACAGGCCATTCTTAATGAAATTGAAAGCTGTGCTATAACCACTGATTTTTGGTCGTCGAAGGCAAATGAAAGCTATTTGTCCGTTACGTGTCATTTCATTGATGGCGATTTCAAAATACGATCGGCAGTTTTAACGACATCAAAGCTCGCTAATGAACTCAACCATTCAGCTGCAAACATTTCAGTATCGTTGCGTGAGTGCCTGCAAAAATGGAACATATTCCAAAAAGTCAACTGCGTGGTTACAGACAACGCTGCATCAATGATTAAAGCCTGTGAGCTGCTTCAGAAGAGGCATCTACCGTGCTTTGCTCATTCCATCAATCTTGTAGTACAAGATCTTTTGTGTACTGAAAAAGTAAAAGCATTATTGTCGAATTGCAAACGCATTGTAGCATATTTCAAAAGCAGCACTATTGCATATGCAAAATTAAAGAAAGAACAGGGTAGTGAAAAACAGTATAGCCTGATTCAAGAAGTTTCAACAAGATGGAATAGCGCGTTTGCTATGGTTCAGCGAATTTTACTTATTAAGGATGCCATCTTTGCAGTGCTTTTAAGAACACCAAAAGCGCCACCAGTTCTAACAGCAGGGGAAATAGAGCAACTTCAAGACGTATGTATGTTTATTGTTGGAACCATTCAACACATATATAAGCATTTTATCGGGTAATAAATATGTGACGATTTCGCATGTAATTCCCATTGCATGGGGATTGCACTCAACGTTAATGAAGCTTCAATCAAAATTGAAAACTTTTGTTGGATCGGAAGCACAGTTATACTTATGCGACAAAATTAAACAGAGGCTGTTTCCATATGAATCCAGAAGTGCTACTAGATTAGCCACCTTGCTAGATCCGAGATTTAAAAAAGAAGGGTTTCAGTCAGGTCAAAATGCGGCCTAAGCGTCTATGTTGCTGGAAAACGAATTGGTTGAAATCGACAGAATTGCAGCATCGTCATCGAATGACAACAGAGAGGAACCGTCAACATCAAAAAGCGTTAAAATTCCACAGATTTATGAATTTTTGACAGAGAAGCTATCCAGCAAAGTCAAATCCAACAGAGCGGATGCTATCATCACACTACGCGAATACACTGAAAAACCCAATGAGCCGCTAGATGTAGACCCATTGGAATACTGGAAGGTAGCAATGGCATTTTTTGTAACGCTTATATAAACAAACATTTATCTCAATTTCAGACTAGATCGACTGAAATGAAGTCAATGCAAATCATGGCATGCAAATATTTATGCATTCCGGCAACTTCAACGGAGTCTGAGCGTATGTTCAGCAAATCTGGAGAATTAGTCTCAGACAGACGAACAAGACTGAAGGAAAAAAATGTCGATATGTTGTTATTTATCAACAAAAATCACGAAATGTGGTAATATTGATCTCTTTAAAACCACCGAGTGGCTCTTTGATCTCCGTTTTAAGCTTTCAACTTATGTTGTAAATAAATTTATTAATGTTTTTTTTTTTTAATATGAAAATAAATATGAGTTATTTTGTTCTTGGAAAGACAGGTTTTTTGTATTGCAATTGATTTTTTCAAGATATTTTTTATGAACCTTTGAAGTACGAGTTTTTTTTTTTTGACTATCGATGAGTATTGATAGTTTTTTTTTAACTTTTGAAACTATCGATGGTGCGACTATCGATAGTTTGACACCTCTAATACCTTGTAATATGCATAATGGATTTATGATATAGTAGAACTAAAAATAATTGGTTTAATATAGTTGACAAATGATAACATCTGATAAAATAATTAATTTTTATTTGAAATATTCATAAAAACAAAACAATAGGGAGATTCTCTTCCTGTTGCAAAAGTGAATAAATCTTATACCCAACAAGTAAGAAAGACCTAAGTTCGGGAGTAACCGGAGATTTTTGCAATTTGCAGGAATTAAAGCCGGCGAAATACCTTCAGGTGCTGGCAAAACTTTATATTAAATAAGTACGGAAGGGATAAGTTCGGGTGCACCCGAACAACTCGCAAATTGCAATATTCATATTCCCTCAGTTGCTGACAAAATTTTAAATTAAACAAGTAAGGAAGGGCTAAGTTCGGGTGTCACCGAACATTTTATACTCTCGCATGATAAAGTGACAATTGAGATTTCATTATCTGTCATTTACATATTTTTCAAATACCGTATTTTTGTAAAGTTTTATTCCGCTATCATCATTGGTTCCTAATGTACATATTATACAGAGAAGGCATCAGATGGAATTCAAAATAGCGTTATATTGGAAGAAGGCGTGGTTGTGAACCGATTTCACCCATATTTCGTACATGTCATCAGGGTGTTAAGAAAATATTATATACCGAATTTCATTGAAATCGGTTGAGCAGTTCCTGAGATATAGTTTTTGGTCCATAAGTGGGCGACGCCACGCCTATTTTCAATTTAAAAAAAAGCCTGGGTGCAGCTTTCTTCCAAGTCAACGCGTTTTATCCAAGTCAACGCACTTTTAGTGATTTTCAACATAACCTTTGTATGGGAGGTGGGCGTGGTTATTATCCGATTTCTTCCATTTTTGAACTGTATATGGAAATGCCTGAAGGAAACGACTCTATAGAGTTTGGTTAACATAGCTATAGTAGTTTCCGAGATATGTACAAAAAACTTAGTAGGGGGCGGGGCCACGTCCACTTTTCCAAAAAAATTACGTCCAAATATGCCCCTCCCTAATGCGATCCTTTGTGCCAAGTTTCACTTTAATATCTTTATTTATGGCTTAGTTATGACACTTTATAGGTTTTCGGTTTTCGCCATTTTGTGGGCGTGGCAGTGGGCCGATTTTGCACATCTTCGAACTTAACCTTCTCATGGAGCCAAGGAATACGTGTACCAAGTTTCATCATGATATCTCAATTTTTACTCAAGTTACAGCTTGCACGGACGGACAGACAGACATCCGGATTTCAACTCTGCTATAACCCTATATCTGACTCTTTTAGTTTTAGGACTTACAAACAACCGTTATGTGAACAAAACTATAATACTCTCCTTAGCAACTTTGTTGTGAGAGTATAAAAATATAGCGGTTGGGTTGATTTTATCTATTCTCCTAATACCACATACCAAGTGAGTAAAGACAGACGGATGTTCGAAAATTCTATTATTCGTTATGTGCATATGTATGTATATACTTTCACTCGATTTTATCCAAGTCAACGATAGGTCCTGGGGTCAAAATATTCGGTACGTAGGGGATTGAAAAGTTTTGGTTGGATTGGGACAATTTTTATTCATAAGGTGGCATATTTCAAAAGCATTATTCGTGTAAAGTTTTATCTCATTATGGAATTGTTTCTTGATTTGTACACTGGAAAGTGAAAGACTCAAATGGTTGTAGTCCGATTTCATCAATTTTGTAACATAGGATTGTCAGAATAATATCACTACCGAACCGAATTTAATTGAAATCAATCATGCGGGTCCCGAAATATGTGATTTCACCTAAAAGTGGGCGGTGCCCCGCCCATCATCCAACTTTTACCCATGTTCCTATAAAACCTTCCCATACTATCTCGAGAGTTAAATTCTATACCTCTGACTTATTTAGTTATGGTTTATTGAACTTTTAGTAGTTTTTGACTCAAATAAAAGACATTTCAATCAAGTCCAAACAGAATAACCAGTATCCAAACTTATCTTCGGTCAGCAAACACTACAACATAGTTAGTGCCAAACTGCCTGTGCCAAAGTCCCCAAATCGATTAAATGGGTTTGTATGTCTGAAAGAGAAATTCCCCAAACTCAGCGAGGCTAAAATTAAAGAAGGAATATTTAACGGTCCACAAATACGGCAACTTATAAAGGATAAGAGCTTTGAAGAAAAACTGAATGATTAGGAAAAAATTCACAACAACAGTTTTGTGAACGTTGTCCAAAATTTTCTAGGAAACCATAAATCGGAAAATTACAAATGTTTAATAAATTAATTTATAATGTCATATATAATAAAGCTTTGGAGTGTAATATTTATTCTTTTTTCCATGCAAAAATTGTTATGAACAAGACGAGAGATTCCATCAGGACATTTCCTATGAAGAAGCGCTATCAACAGAAATGGAGAGGAGGAATACTAGCAGATTATTATTTGCGATTTAAAAAGGCCTTTTAGAAGCCAAATATTTACGAAGATCATAGGAATTCTCCAAACTTAAAGGATGTTTATATTTTTTAAAAAAATACAGTTCAACTTCCGTAACTCAAATTCTTGAATTGGCGTAGCGAAGTTCTAAATTGGCACATGCTTCTCTAAGCGTCGTTTTCACAATGTCTGGTTAAAAGCTTAAACAGAACTTTATCTACAAAATGTTGAAAATGATTTTCCCAATATCTGATTAATAACCGTCTAAAAGTAAAGTTCTATTACAAGTTACCGAAAAAAGGAGTCGAACTTCTAACCAGAACATGAAATGACAGCTGTCAACTGTTTATTCATGACATTTAAACAAAATATAAATGGATTATAACATTTAGATTTCCGTATAAAATGTAAATACTCATTTGCTGTTGCAATCATGAACGAAATTTCAAAATAAGAAAGAATGTCAAATGGCGTAGTAGGTAGCTGCTGCGGAAAAGAACACAAAACGTGCCACCCGAGTACAAAAGGCACAGACTCTTCCAGATTGGGCGACAAAAAGAATTCTGAATCTGAGCATGGACACGCACATATTCACTATAATCAAATACTATCTGTAGGTACGCTAAGCACAACTTGGTGAAAACGGTTCTGTCGGTTAAAGCCTTCATGCAGTTAAGCTCCCTGTCGTTAAAAATAATATTAACCAGAAATTGCTAAAAAGGCCCTGAGTCGCATTTTTCGGGGAAATACCACTTTGTAAACAGCTGCTCAAGTAGAATTCGCCGCGCGTATTTATCCCTTCAAAGTCCGTTGTGATTTACGTGAGTACCTGCCGGCGACGACCTAACCTCACGGTGCTTTCTATTTCTAGAAGCACGTATACCTTGGAGAATCAAAGTATGAATGCATTCTGCACTTATACCTTGGTTCCAATAGGTTCGGGTGGATAGGGACACCATAGCCGCCTTGGTCGGGTACGAGGCCGACCTAAAACCTCTGCCGTACTCTGGGTCCGGCACCCGGCCGCAATGTGACTCCACATTGGACAAAATGCCCTGCCTGCATTTAGATTTATACCACAGCCACCACAAATCTTCTTAAAGGGCCAAACCCAATGAGAAGATTGGAGTTACCTCCAAGGGCTAACTGCTCCCCGTGGTAACAGGTTAAAGTCTCTGGTGAGACCTTGTAGCTTTTGTTACTACCAGTTGAGTCCCCAAAAACTCAATGACTAGTTGCATTTGTCGCTGTCGCAAATGCTTTATATTATGTGAATAATATGAGGCTTAGAATGTGACTTCAAGCTGAATATTATAGCACTATTCTGACTTAGACCATGCTGACATTTAAAACAAGACCTGTTATGTCAGACACAGCGCAAGTGGATTTTAGTCGCCTCTTACGACAGGCATGCCTTACTACAGGTATATTCTTCCCCCTCCACGCAGGAGCCCCCTACCCGCAGGGCGAATTGAGGTGGACAATGAGATATTAGCCGGATTTATAATATACAAAGTGGGTTCCAAAGTAAACAGGACTTTTTGAATCTAGTGCCCCCTGGTGGTGCCATCTATATGTCAACTGGTGCGTCAGAATCTGCTATCTTTATCGATTGTCCAGAGTGAATTTCATGACATTTCATAGATTGGAAGTGAAGTTATTGCGTTTTAAATGTCAGTATGTTTGTGTTATCGGTGCGAAAATGAACTTCGAACAAAGAGCCAACATGAAATTTTTTTTTAGAATTGGTAAAACTTTTACCGAAACGTTTCAATTGCTGAAACAAGTTCATGGCGGTGATTGCCTATCCCGTAGCAGAGTGCACGAGTGGTTTTAACGTTTTCAAAGTGGTCGTGAGGACATAAATGACGATCATCATTTAAATTCATGAAAATTAAATTGAACATCTTCAAAACATCGATTTATCACATTTTGACTGAACATTAGGGCTTACAAAAGGTGTTTTCACGGTTTGTTCCGCACAAATTGACTGACTGAACATTCGAAGGACGATTATTTGACCAAAAATCACATTTTAACCGTTAACCACACCTCATATTCACCTGATATGGCAACGTGCGACTCTTCCTACAACTAACGATCACTACAAAGCACTAAAATTAGAAAGTAATTCCAACACACTCACTCACATAGTTAAATCAATAATTCTGTCAAAAATTGATTATGGGTTCCCTATATTCAGCAAAACATCAAAAAGAAACTGGTCAAAGATGGCGTCAGCATACCACACTGCAGCCCGACTTGCCATTGGGGCTTTCCGTACTACCCCTATAGAAAACATTCTAGCCGAAGCCGGGTTACCTACCTTAGAAAACAGATTGCTTTACATCACCAGAAGCATGATTACGAAAATCATCAATGCCGAAGGCTCTCCTGTTAAAGCCGCACTAACAAACAGGCTACACCGGAAAAGAAAAACCAGGAAAACCTCAGCCTTACAAACGCTGATCCATTCTGCAAAGGAAATGAATATTCATTTAAATAACCCAGTGATCCCAAGCCTTCGCGCTCCTCCTTGGAGTCTTACAAAAACCTGCGTTATTCTGGATTTGGCTAAATTTAAAAAAGAAATTACACCACCAGACATTTATTTAAAATACTTCGCAGAAATAATAAGTTCTCACAAAAATTGGGATACACTCTACACAGACGGATCAAAGGATTACAATAATGTGGCCTTCAGTGTCGTTAAGGATAACTCAGTAATCATTTCAGCTATACTACCTCCTTTTGCCTCAATTTTCACGGCAGAAGCAACAGCCATCCTGCACGCTTGCCTAATAGCAAAAAAGAGTAGACGTAAGCACCTCATCTTCAGTGATTCATTATCGTCGCTCAAAGCCATACTAAACATCAATTATGCTGATCCAACCGTTTCTCAAATTAGAGATATCCTCATCGACAATATTAGTAAAATCAAGTTATCATGGATACCCAGCCACATTGGTATACAAGGCAATACTCTAGCCGACGCCCAAGCCAAACATGCGACAAGAGCACCCTTAAAACTTATAAATACCAACAATAAAAACGACATTAAAAATTTTGCTAAAAAATCCTATCGTGAGGCAGAAAATGAACACTGGAGCCAATACTCCCACTATTACAAAATAATAAATCCTCAACGAAGATCGCCTCTGTTCCCTACAACCATATCCAGAAGACATTGCATTGTATACACTCGCTTTCGGTTGGGTCACACCAAACTAACACACAAACATATATTGGAAAACTCACAAACACCAGTTTGCCGATATTGTAATACCGAGAATCTCACAACTCAACATCTAATACAAAACTGCACATCATTGGAACACAACCGTCTCAACTTAAACTTAACAGAATTACTAACAAACGTAACACATACTAATATAAAAGAGTTTATTAAATTTATATGTACACTAGATATCTATTTTGAAGTTTGATACTCTTAAATAACGAAACCATTGTATATTCGTTTACCGATATTTAAAAAGCTGATGGCCTTAGTCGCTAATGCTGTAAAATTTTTAGAATGTTAAGGTGTAATTGTATTATCCTTTTCAATAAAATAATAATAATAATAATACAAAGCACCAAACAGATTAGAATCTCTTTTCACCGAAACAAACAAGCAAAAAATTCCATAATACATTTTTTTATGAACATATGTAAGCCAGAAACTCTATGCGAAGTAAATAAAATAAAACTGTGTATTTTTCAATATTTTACAGCTTTTTGAAAAGTTTTTTTGAAGTTCTTTTGTGGATTATGGTGATTCGAGATAAGAAGTTTAACAGTATATGTTTTGATGTCACGAGACCGTCTGATGTTTTATTTTTTTCATTTATTTCAAATATTATTGTTTAGTACATTCAAACTTTGATATTAGTTTGATATTAGTTACGAATTTCGAAAAATATAAACAGTCATCGGCCATTCATTTATAGTTGAGCACATTTTAGTGACAATATGACCAATTTTGATAGTAGCCTACATGAAAATTTCTTTCCAAAAATTTAAACTGCAGATCTGGAAAGTTGAGACTATTTGTATTTATCAAAAAATTTTGTTTTTTTAAATTTCCTGCAGCTTTGTAGATTCTATTTTTCAAACACAAAAGTGATCAGATCTAACTCATATGTGTGACAAGATCAGATTTAACTCATAATGACAATCAACACTAGCCCAGGAATAGAGGCAGCAGAACAGCACAGTAACATGCACACATGACCAAAATTATAAACACGTGGTTAAGTTTTTATTTGATGAAGTAAATGCGATTCTGGTTCAGTTTTATTAAATTCGAAATGAAAAATGGTGAATTCCCTCATTGAAGTAAGTGTGCCAATCAATTGTTACGAGTTCGTTTATCAACTGGTCAAAATAGTAAGTATATTTTTAATTATTCTAAGATCAAATCGGACAATATATTTTAATGGTTAATATTTCCCTCACGCGGAAAAGCATGCTATAGCATATTGCATTTTCAAGGAAAGAAAGAAGAATAAATACCATCATCAGTGATCTACATATATAAAATCGGTTTTATGGATATATGTACTTACATACATATGTAAGTTTCGTACATATTTAATTAACTATTTGGTTGTAAAAAGACGAGTGGAGGTTGTTTCTATTATTTTTTCCAACACTGTATGTAATATTTTTGAATATGCTTGATTGTCTATTGAGAAAACCTTTTCTTTAAAGATTTGAGTTTACCGATCCTAAAAAATTTTAATTAAAACAAAAATTGCATTCATATTGTTGGGCTTTTCCTACAAGGAAAAACTTTTCTATTGACGTCTTAAGTGGCAATGATTACTAAGTATGTATTTACATATACAAATTCTTAAATGTACTTATGTACATATGTATCATTATTTCAACACATCAAATACGTCATTTATGGTATGATTTTTCAACGCGGCAAACGATTCTCATATGTATGTATATTTATGTAGATACATATGTATGTACCTAGAAAAGTTTGTTCATGAAACATTAACCCAATCTGAGACAGGAAGTCATATATACATACATACATATTTAATTTTAAAAGTTTGTGCACAATTAATTTTTAAAACTCTTTCTAATACATTAAAAGCACATAAAAGATAAATTTTTTCTGGTATATGCCCTCCCTACCCGACTTGTAGAGAGCAGTCCGAACAAGAGCGAAAAACACAATCTAATTGGTACAGTGTAGTAGACATACACTTGGAAACGTCATAAACAAAAAACGTGGCATATTTCAGCGCTCGTGGCGAGCAATAGACAGTTGGAAAGTGTCAGCGGCAAGAGACCAGAAAGCAAATCCATATACGAGCATATTAGTGAGAGCGCAATCCATTTCAAAACTTGAAGTCACTTTCGAAGTGACGTTTTGAAATACAAACAGATTTTTTAGCATTCGAAAAAGCTATCCATTCAACAAGTTGCAGTGATATATGTACATATGTATGTATGAACATCTGTATGAATGTACATATGTATGTATATTAATTCTTGGTGGATATCGATATTTGGACGTTTCTGTTACGAAGTTTTGTGTACAAAACTATTATAATAGTATGTGTAAAGTAATCCAAACATTAAAAAAATATTCATAATTAAAATTTTCAATTATTAATTTCATGCCAATTTTGTAAAAAATGTTTGAAGACCCTCTTACTGTCGCCTCAACTTTAATAGAAGATTTAAAAACTTTTTTTTTTCGTGAACAGGAGTGCATAAATTGTAAGAAAGTATACATAAATGTACTGCGTATTTAGTTGCAGTTTTATTGATATTCGTTAAAAAATTCGTGCATATAAATGTAAGGACAGTTGATACAGTATGCAAGTAAATTTATAGACTATCCAAACTATAACTTCAATAAATTGTATACGTTTGTTATAATACACGAAATTAAATATACATTTTTGGTATGTGGGGGATTATGCAAGTACGCAGGTTGCTTTTTGTGTTTCAAAATTTGACCACCCTAGTGTAACAATCTGGAAATTCATAACTTTATCCTAGAGTTTAACATTTTTGATCTTAACCATACTCAGAACGTTTTGACATACGAGCACTATTTGTGTTATTTACAGTAACTTAAAATATTCATCTCGTTCAAAAAAAGAAATTAAGTCGAGAATATTTTTGCGCGATCAATGTGCATCGATGAACAATTTTTGACGACGAAGCTCCATCAACTATATGTATTTATTGTATGGTGAATTCGAAAAAGACGAATTTCGTTAAGGTCGTTCAAAATCAGTTTTTGTCCGGAAACTATTGATGTTGTGCGCAAACTGATATTGCAATAGCCATTAATGTTACCACCATACATTCAATATTGCGAAACAAGCCTATGACACCTCCCTCTTTACCATGAGAAAGCGAGCTTTCACACTGAAGCAACTTCATTTTTAAGCACTCAAAAAATCGAATTGATGCCTCATCCCTTGTTTACTCCTGACTTGGTACCGAATGACGTCTTTTGATTTCCGAAAGAAAAAATTATGTTTTTCGACACCTGATGAGACGGTTGATGCGTTCAAAACGCATGTTTTGGAGACACATCAATCAATGTGAGTGATCCAAGTGATTCGACAATTAATTCAAAAATATAAAAGGCAACCTAAGAATGTACATACATATTATCAGTAGATATTTCATTACATTGAGGTTAATGTGGCCATCATTCTAAAGCAAAAAGCGGAAATTTTATTAATATCAGTTATGGCGCAATGGCATATGCAACAACAATATTTAATGCAATAACATCATGCATGCTTGCAGCTGGTTTCATTAAAAGCGTTAACTCGGTTCCTCAGCGATTACAAAGGGTTGTAAGCGCCACAGAATAAAGTGAAGTATATTGTATGTGTATGAACACATACATGATGTGAATGCAATAACGAATTTTCGATAAAAGAGGACGTTACGCACAACGAAGCATTTTATTTTTCAACTGCTGCAGGCAACAAATGGCAGTATGTGCATATAAAGACCAATGTTGTACATTACGGCGTTTTGTGTCGAAAAATCGTTGAACATATGTACATACACAAATAAATATTATTGGCGTGAATAAAACACAATAGTAACTTGAATATTCGTATACGATTGTATTGGAGCTGATATATATTCGAATTTGAGATAAAGCTGCGAGAGAAAGTGTTTATAGTGCATTTCTGCTGTCTGTATAGTGCAGGCAGCCCTGTTAATGAGTGTTCAAGACCTAAGGAAAACTGGGATTAAAAAGTTTTCTAACCTACTCATACCAACTTTATAAGTTTGTAATTAAATATATTATACTTATTACTTCAACAGTGATGTACAATGTAATAGAGGTAGCACCATAGATATTTTTTATATCAATAAATCGCTAGTCAGTTTTATTTTAGTTAGTTTAAACAAAGAAACAATGCATGAAGAATATTTTAAGATAATAATTAATTGAATTGAAATAATCAATAGAAAGTTGACATAATAATAAATGTTACTTTAATATTTATTGCAATATACTTTGTTTTTTTATAACTGCTGAGCAACGTCTGGGCGCAGAATACTCTAAATTATAGAAAATAACAACTGGAATTTTATCCCATCAGATTATTTTAATTGGATGGATTTTGGCCTCTTAGAGCCACTTTAACCTTTCGCCTTAAATTTTCTATCGGATTAAGGTCTGTCGATTTCGGGGCCAGCTAAAACTTCGAAGCCATTTTGCTTATACCATTCCTCTGCTCGCCACCCATCAAAGGGGCATATTAAACTCCGCGTAAGATAACATGGTTTTACTTTTTTAAGATTATGGATTACATTTTTTTCGTAAGAGGAAGCACTCTCCGAAGTAAAGCAACCTTATATATTTGAATTATGAGTATTAGGGAATTTTGAACAGCTAATATCTAAAAATCTAATATCATAAAAAGAACGAAGGCAAAACGAAATATCTCCTGTCATCAAACAAACAGTCGTCGCACTCGCGACTTGGCTCTCACGTCACTGTTGACAGTCATAACTTTGAAGTTGTAGATAATTTCGTCTATTTAGGAACCAGTATTAACACCACTAATAATGTCAGCCTGGAAATCCAACGCAGGATTGCTCTTGCCAACAGGTGCTACTTCGGACTGAGTAGGCACTTGAAAAGTAAAGTCCTCTCTCGACGAACAAAAACCAAACTCTATAAGTCGCTCATAATTCCCGTCCTGCTATATGGTGCAGAGGCTTGGGCGATGACAGCAACCGATGAGTCGACGTTACGAGTTTTCGAGAGAAAAATTCTGCGAAAGATTTATGGTCCTTTGCGCATTGGCCACGGCGAATATCGCATCCGATGGAACGATGAGCTGTACGAGATATATGACGACATTGACATAGTTCAGCGAATTAAAAGACAGCGGCTACGCTGGCTAGGTCATGTTGTCCGGATGGATGAAAACACTCCAGCTCTGAAAGTATTCGACGCAGTACCCGCCGGGGGAAGCAGAGGAAGAGGAAGACCTCCACTCCGTTGGAAGGACCAAGTGGAGAAGGACCTGGCTTCGCTTGGAATATCCAATTGGCGCCACGCAGCGAAAAGAAGAAACGACTGGCGCGCTGTTGTTAACTCGGCTATAACCGCGTAAGCGGTGTCTACGCCAATTAAGAAGAAGAAGAATATCTAAAAAGTCGGTATGCCAGAAATAAACCTGATAAAAGTAGCTGACAACAATGCGAAACGCACTTTCAAGGAAGGTTACTTATAATTTTGAATTGAGTGCAAATCAAGAGTCTTTTGCTACTCCTTTCGCCAGTGGCATGATTCACAAATGTTAAAAGAGGTCATTCCTCAACTTCGTCGACGACATCAGACAATACGTCAACCAGACTTCGGACGCAGCTAACTTCCGACAAGCACTGACTGCCATTCACAGTGGAGACATCAACACCTTCATCGACTCCCTTCCAGTGAATGGCGTACTCAGAGTCAAACCACCACCCATTGCAGACGATGAGCTCCAGTTGCCGCGGGAAAGAGAGTGGCCCATACGCAGCTTCGTTCTAAATACTGTAGCAGGTTAAACTCCCACTTATCCAGAATAGACCCCGACATATCCAATATACAGTTACGAACAATAAAATAGAATCAAAGGTTTTGCTTTGAAACAATGGCAACATTTTTTTGAAATTTTTCATTTACATATGTAGTAAATTTTCTGCATAATAACAAAGGCAATCATATATACTTCAAAAAAGAGGAAAGGAAAGCATTGTCGAGTTTTTCAGTTAAGGGGGTATTCTCATGGAATCACTTCGAAAAATCGATTTTTTGTATATTTTGACAGTAAAACCTATTGAAAACATGCTGTGAAAAATTCAGACGGAAATTCATAGTATTTAATAAGTTCCAGCTCAGTTTTTTTTATGAAATTGATTATATTTGGTAGGGACGATAGCCGCAGAACTACTGAATAATAACACTGGTAAACACTGTTTTGGTCACATAAACTTTCTTATGACTTTTATTTACATTAAAAATATAATGGGTTGTCAAAAAAGTCTTGCGGTAATTTTATTAAATTTTTTTTTTTTTACTGAAATTGAAATGAATTTTTGATGACTCATGCCCAGTTCTTGACCGATGCTACGGCTGCTACTATGCCGGTCTCTTTCGACCAATTCAGCGATTTTATCCCAATTTTCGACGACAGGCCTTCCGGAGCGTGGCGCATCTTCGACCACGTCTACACCAGAACGAAAGCGTTGAAACCATCGTTGTGCGGTGGAAATGGAAAATGAGTACTGTAATATATGCCGTATTTTCTGCTTATTTTTCCATGTTTGGGACGCTATAACTCATGAACGACTTAAAAGAAACGACAATCAATCAAACATGTGTTGTGAAATGCTAAATTACATTTTATTAACATTAACAGTTTTGGTTCTATTAGATCATATTCATTTCTGAATATGCCACGTAACTATTGTGTTTGAATTACATTTTATTAACAACAAATATGCCACGAAAGTGTTTGAACAACCCGGACAATTTTTGTTATGTATGTGGAGAATTAACTTTTACATCTCAGCGTCGAAATTTCACATCACTAATTGAACAGTGCTATTTAGACTATTTTGGTTTTCAGGTGAGGAATCAAGACAAATCCTGGGTTCCACATAAATGTTGTGTAACGTGTGTGAGGCTCCTTTTAGGTTGGGCTAAACAAGAACCTAAACATTTGTCATTTGCTATACCAATGATTTGGACGGAGCCAAAGGATCATGTAAGTGATTGTTATTTTTGTTTGACTCAAACAAAAGGTATTACTACCAAATCCAAACACAATATCCAGTATCCAAACTTGTCTTCGGCCAAGAGACCCATCCTACATAGTGCCGAACTGCCTGTGCCGATGCCTCCAAATCGATCAAAAAGTGAGAATTCTAGTCCGGAATTTGTTCTCAGTCAGCATAATAAGGTATCTGAAGATAGTTACTCAAGTTATGAACCGTCAACTTCAAAAGAGCCGCACATATTGACACAATGTGATTTAAACGATTTAGTACGTGATTTAAATCTGTTTAAAAAACTGGCTGAGCTTTTGGGGTCTAGATTAAACGACTGGAATTTACTTTCTCGTGGTACAAAGATTTCTTATTTTCGACGTCGTGACGATGAAATAAAACCTTACTTTTCTGGAGGAGGTGATTTAGTCTATTGTACTCGTAATAACGTTCCTGTTGTGATGATTTTATTAAATTTCGAATATGATCCAAGTCACTGGCGACTGTTTATTGGCTCTTCAAAAACTAGTTTGAAAGCAGTGTTACTGCATAACGGAAACAAACTTCCTTCAGTGCCGATTGCTCATGGTTCTAATATGAAAGAGACTTACGAAAATATGAGATTTATACTTGAAAAAATTTAATACAGTAAACACGCTTGGAAAATTTGTGGTGATTTTAAAGTCATTGCACTTTTACTTGGACTACAGCTTGGTCATACGAAATTTTGCTGTTTTATTTGTGAATGAGACAGTAGAGACAGAAAAAGTCACTATACAAAGAAAGTGTGGCCCAAGCGTGAATCACTAACTCCAGGCCAAAAAAATATTTAAAATGATCCTCTAGTGAACCCTGATGACATACTTTTACCACCGTTGCACATAAAGCTTGGCCTGATAAAAAATTTTGTAAAAGCTATGCCTAAAGATGGAAATGGATTTTTATATCTAAAAGAGAAATTCCCTAAACTCAGCGAGGCGAAAATCAAAGAGGGAATATTTGTAGGCCCACAAATACGGCAATTGATGAAGGATAAGAGCTTTGAAGAAAAACTGAATGATCAGGAAAAACTCACCTGGAAATGTTTTGTGAAAGTTGTTCAAAATTTTCTAGGTAACTATAAAGCGGAAAATTACAAAGATTTAATAAATGAACTTATGATATCATTTAAAGCTTTGGGGTGAAATATGTCCTTGAAAATACATATGCTGGACTCTCATCTCATCTGGATTTCTTTCCGGCAAAATAGCAGACTATTGTTGGAGACTTAAAAGGGACCTACCGGAAGCCAAATATTCAAGAAAATCATAAGTATCTATTAGATATTAGGAAATAATTCTGTAAGTGTGGCTGAATTTTGTACTTTTTACGAAAATATATGTTTTGATGTCACAAGAAAACATGATGTGTACATATTTTTTCATTGATATATTATTATTTGGCGGCCTAGTATATTAAAAATTTGATATAAATTTTCATGTGACAAAAAAAATTACAAATTTGTTGACCAGTTTTTATTTCAGACAACATGAACAGCCGCTATCACCATGACCAGTGAACTACTTTTTTTGTTGGGGACTACTTTGATTAAAGAAAAATATGTATTCAAAATGTAAAAAACAAAAAAAAAAAAATTTTTTGTACATTTCAAAATACAAATAAAAATATATTAAAAAATTAAAATGATTGAATTTTGTTGTCGCATAAAAAAAATTGTCCTAAAAAGTGGTAAAATGTAAGCGTTCACATGAGAGTACCCCTTAAGTGTAATTCTTAGTGACCAAATAATAGAATCAATAGCGAAATGGTCTCATAAATGAAAAATTTTCAATTTAAAAAACGTAATAAGTTGTTAGCTCTTGTGGAGAAAAATCCCTTTGGCACATTGTCCTGAAAGGTGCCAATGCTGAGAAAACTGCATCTGTGCCAGTCGTATTCAGTTTGCAAAAGGACTGATTAATTGGGGCGGAGCTGAAAATTAAACAAAAAAAAATGGTGTAACATTCTATGGTCTGAATGCAAAATTAATATGATAGGAAATAATATTTGGACGAGAGTCGGAATTTCAAAAAACAAAGAAATGTGGGTCCGCTATACGACTAAGTCCTTCAAAACCGTGGCGACAATATAATAATATCGGACTGTTTCTCATATTGGGGTGCGGGGCCTATTTTTAAATTAAAATTTTAGATAAGGTCATATTCTCATATGCTGAATGGAATTCGCTTTGCATTTGGCAATTCCAACAAAAGAGCGACCCGAGACATACTTAAGGTCTTGAAAAAAAAAATGGTTTTCAGATCATGGTGTGAGCGTTATGACTTGACCAGACCAATCACCAGACCTGAATACAATCAAAAACTTGTGAAAATTGTTAAGGAAAATATTGCACCCGTTAAACCGAAAAATAAAGCAGAACTCTGAGAGAAGGTTTAAAGGTCTGGTATTCTGTTCCCCAGGACACTTTCGGTAGCCTAATTATGTCTATGTCTAGAAGATGTGCATCTGTATTAGACGATAAAGGATACACAACTAAGTACTAACACTATTAGTTCTCTGAAAAAATATATATTTTTTTATGTAAGATATTTTGATTCTATTTTTTTGTCCTCCGGAGTTTTGAATTATGACTTCTTTTTTCCAATATTTTACTGCTACCAATAACACGTGACATGAAGTAAATAATTAAAACATATTTTAGTTAAATTTAAATCAAATTCATACTTTTTTTAGAACGGAAAATTAGTACTATGGTTGATTCTATTTTATTGTCGGTAACTGTATGTCCTGCGTGCAACGAGTCTCCGCTTGACACTGGCCACCTCTTTGCATGCCCCACCAACCCCACTCATCTGACACTCCTCTTCCTTTGGTCCGACCCCTTCGAAATAGCACGTTTCTTGGGCCTTCCGTTAGATGACGTCGACGACAACTTGGCTAACCTTCACCATCCTAACGGAGACTAGGTACCCGCTATAACAACCACAAATGAATTCATAAATAACTGCACAATATTCACAGCCGATGTAATTAGTCAACTACAATTATGAAATTTAGTTACAAAAAAATGTTTTTAAACGAAGTAACATCGTCATCGAGTGTGTCTTTATTTTTGTGCACAAACAGCAATCACTTCCATTGCTTCACAACTGCTCCAAACAAGCTAAACTAAACTAAAATCTTCTCCAACCACCTTGTATTATGTAACAACTGTTTTGAAGCTCTGCAATATAAAAAAGTGAATGTAGTAAATATATTATATTTGTACAGTGAAAATTCTTCCTGCGGATATATCCAATAAGCGGATCCCTCCTTTTACAAGGCAAAAATTCAATAACCAAGTTTCTTGTTAGGTTTTCAGAACAAATTTCTCTCTAACAAAATGACCGGACGTTGACATTTTTTTACTACTTTTAATTTTTGTTACCTTTCATAAGCGGACGCGGACATCTCGATACTGCATAAAATTTAAGTATAATATTTATTAAGATTGCAGGTTAACCTAGGAGGACGACATTCCCATAAACGACCTTATCGGTTTTGATAAAGTTTTAAAAAAAAATCGGCAAGATGAACATTCGGACGACTTTTTCATAATCGACGAAATTGACAGAATATAATAATATTGACATATGTAATCACTGACAACAATATAAATGAGGAATTATCTGATAGAGAAATCGAAGATCTAAATGAAGTACATACTACTATCAGCAAAAAATAGTAAGACTTTATTCATAATTTTAAAATTCTTAATTTATTCTTCAAATCTATGTCGTCCCCCTGAAAGTCGTCTCTTTTGACCCAATGCACTTGTGCCAATGTTTTTTCCAATCCTCGAAACTGTTGTTAAGTTAATTTCCGGTATAAATCGGAGAAACATTTTAAATTGTTGATTTTTTGAACCTTAAATGCAAATATCTCAAAAACCATAAGTAAGCGGCAACTATATATGTATATATATATTCTTGATCTGGCGGACCTCGTCTATCCGCACATACCCATTTTAACCCCGAAATCGGGGGATACTATTCTAAATCATAGCCAATTTTACTATTTTTTGCACACAGTAGTATGTGCTCAAAATGCAGGTCAGATGAAATTATATTCTGATGTACTATAACAATTGAAAACTGTTTTATGATAATATATATATATATATTCTTGATCTGGAGAGCCTCTATCCGTATATATCCAATTTAACCACAAAATCGGGGGAAGCTATTCTAGATCCCTCCTCAATTATTGCTATAATATATAAACATCTACATACTTTAATTTAACCAGTTTATAAAAAATAATATATAAGAGGAATTAAGTATAATGACTCCTAATTATATGGCTAACGACATTTAGCTTTTAATATATTAGGGCAATTCACAATCTGGTGCAAATATGCAAGACCATTTGTTATAAAACTCACCTATGCAAGCGATCCGTCTGCTCCGACTCATTCTCCAACTCTATAATGTCAAATAATTCTTTTTCACCCGTTCGCCCAAAGATACCATTTGGTATTTTTCGTAGAAATTTCTTTAGCACACTTGCAATCGTATAAACTGAATAGTTGTCGACATTCACTAAACGACCCGACTGCAGAAAATGTATTAACTTTTTCATAGCTCCCTGGTGTCCAGGGGCACGAAAAACGTCTCTTCTATTTGGTGATTCTTTATTTAATTTAAGTATAAGAACCAAGAGTGGTCCTGGAATGTTTTCATTGTTTTTACAAACTTCCTCAAGTGGTACACCAAACTTAACTTTCTCCAATCTATAAGTATACTCTGGCGCAGAGGCGCCGGGATGCCCACAAGAAGTGACAACACTACTAATATCTGCCGCACGTCGCGCCCAGCTGGACATTTTTATTATTTATACTAGTAAATAATTAGCAATGATTGTCGCAGAACTTCTGCAATTCGAGCAAAAATACTATCTTACTTAATTACACGAAAATGCGAGCACTGCTAAACTTTAATTTTCTGGGGTTATACTATAGTAGTTTGTGGCAGCTGTTATACCGCCCTGCCCGCCACAATACGCCTTCCACTTTTCTTCTTTTCCTTTCTTCCACTTCTAAGCAGCTGCACGTTCCACGTACCACACGTTTTTTTACATATTTTTTTTTTAATAATCGTAGATTTCCCTTTTTCATTCGCTTTCACTTTATGATAATGGTTTGTTGCCTTTTCCTTTGTACAACTTTTAATTTACAGGAAAAACTTCACGCCTTTTCACCACTCTTTACATGTATATTTTGATTATTGTATGACTAATTATAAAAATGCAACAGTAAGTAACAATATTTCTGCAATATGATTTAAAAAAAAAAAAATCAATTAAATCTCTTCCGAAACTGGAAAAATTATAACACTAAATTTAATTTTCGCTTCTCCAGCATTCCATGTTGCCACTCCTGTGTGAATTTTTTTTCGTTTTTCACTACAGCCTTTATGTTTGCACTCCGTCTAACCACGAACACATGCCCCCGCAAAACCACTTTATCTACAATGATCTTTAAAACTATATGTGCATTTTCTAATTAATTTCATGTTATACACAATTCACACTTCATTTAAATTAATTAAATTTAATCCTCTAAATTTTTACGTTTTATGTTCCGTCCCGTCATTTAACGCTATTGTTGTTGCTTCGTAGTTGTGTCAGAGAACGTATAATGTATGTAAATGTACATTCTCTGGTTGTGTACACGAGAAATGATGTGAAATGGAAGTTTCAGAGTTGTATTTGCGAATGTCTTATAGTTCTTATTAACATTGGAAATAATTGGAGCAGAGTTGCCTCTTCTCTTTCCCATACGTTCTCTGATAATTAACTAAAATATTTGTAAACACTTTCTCTAGATGCGAAAGTTATTGCTTATGTCTCGAAAGAAAACCATGGAAATGATCATATTTAAACACTCATATATACATATCATGAGATGCATATTTTTTCATTTAATAAAAAACTCAAAATATAGGGTGCGTTCAGTCAGAGTATTCGAGCAGTTAAACGCTTAAGTAAACGTTCAAAGCGGAACTGAAATCTTACAACATTTCGTTCTTGCTATTCCAAAAATATAAACTTAAATATATAGGTAACTTTGTTTATGCTATCCACATATTTGATCGATCACATTTGTAGAAAGAAAACTTCCCGGAAAAAAGCCCCTAGACCACTTTAAACTTAGTTTTATTAAGATAATTCATGAAATTTGCATGTTAAGGGGCTATACCATGGGTATATACAAGGGGCATGTTAAGGGGCTATGACACTTTCAAAAATATTTTTTTTTTTATTCGCTTTTTCAATAGTTTATATTTCCAAAAATATCCTGTGAAATCGGCAAGGTAGTAACTTGAATAGTTTTTGGATGGCAGCGTTCTAAAGAGCGACCGCTCGCAGGTATACATACATAATCCTATATGATGATGATATGTGAAACTTTAAACGCGTTTTTCTCGAAACGACATTTTTCAAAATTGCTGACATCATAACTCAACAAGAAATTATCCGATTGACTTTAAATTAAGTCTGAGTATTGTTGAACTTTTTGATTGGTTGAAAGTTGTCAATTTGGCATAAAAAACGATCATTTTTTACCTAAAAAACGACTTTTTTTTTCAAAATTACGCCTTTTTTGGTTATTTTTTGATATTTTTCAAAGATCGAAGGTCATTGTATAGGAAATATCTTTAAGTTCAATAAACTTTTTGAATTTTTTTGTTTCAGCTACTCATTCGGCCGGAATCATGTCAGCAGTTGGTGCACTTTTATTTTTGTCACCTCCGAAAACAGCCCATAATATTTAGTTATTTTTCAACATTTTTGTAAAAAAAAACCTAAAATATATGTAGCTGAAAATATACCTACCTTATTACGTTCAAAGAAGTTCCACCGCGAGCTTAGGTCTATTGTGCCCTCTCCTAAATCACAACGACTCACTTAGCCCCAGCACATTGATGAAGTCCAATATTCTACCGGGTGCTAGTGAGGCGATGCGATCCCCATCCGGAAACATGGATCCAAGGGCCTTAATCCTGCGTCTACAGACTGCTGTGCAGTCGATTAGCAGGTGTTCCGGTGTTTCAGGCTCCCCATGTTATATAAATGCCTATTCAGCTTGCAGTAGACGTTATAAAATGCGACTGAGTTTATCCCTGGGGAGGTTAATTACAACTTTAAACCTGCTCAGGTTGTACCCCCCAATTAGCAACTTGGCATGTCTCATGTACTCGTTGCCCATACTTTTCTCTGCCCACTCCTTCTTCCTTGCGGAGTAGCTCCTTTAAGGTATGGGGACCCACCCCGGTAAAGGGTTCGGGTCCCACCATATTGGTGGAGGCTGCGGAGCGGGCGAACTCTTCAGCCAGTTCTTTACCGGCTATACCTCTGTGACCTGGCACCCAGATTAGGTGCACCTGGTTCCGTTCCGCCGATTTGATCTCGTAGGAGGATATCGCTTTTAGTGCCGCTTGACTGTCGCTAAGTATGGTTATCCGCTCATTGCGATAGTTGTGATGGAGGTTTATCTCTATGCACCGACTTATGGCAAAGACTTCTGCCTGGAAAATGCTCGGAAACGCTCCCATAGGTATGGAGAGCTTGGTGCGTGCAGCCTCTATCCCTGCACCGATGCCCTCCGACATTTTCGAGCCGTCGGTGTACCACCTCAACGTACTATACCTCAGCATTAGCTCGAGATTGGAGTCGTTCCACTCATCCTTGCTTCCACGGGTGACCTTAAACTTCTTCGTGAAGTTAACTGTTTTGGTAGTGCTGTCTTCCGGGAGGAGGGCTAATGGTATATTGCCACTTATCTTTTCCATCCTCTGGGACTAGATTACCTTGCCTTTGCCACACCCCTCTGCCGTTATTTTCAGAAGTGTGTGCTTGGTTACTTGACCGATCACTAAATGAAGCGGTGTGAGTTCAAGCAGGACCTCCAGTGCTGCCGTTGGACAAGTGCGCATTGCGCCCGTAATGCAGACACGGGCTAGCCGTTGCAGCTTCGATAGTTGGATCCCTACCGAAATCTGCGACGCTATTGAGGCCCAGGCCACCGCCTCGTACGTGATTATCGGTCGCACAATCATGGTGTACAACCACCTAACGATCCTTGGCTTACAGCCCCAGGACTTTCCCGCCAGCCGATTGCACACCATTAATGCTTTCGTTGCTTTGACCAAAGTAGAAATCAGCGTGAGACCGAGATATTTGACCCAAGTGTGAGGTTCCTGAGGCTGGGTAGGGCTAGACGAACTACGGTCGTCTTGGAGGGATTGATATTCAATTCAACCCCACTACATCACCCCTTTGCCAGGTTTAGACCTCTTTGTATTAGGTCACAGAGAGTGTCCTCAAATTTACCTTTGACTATAATTACAACGTCGTCCGCATACCCCTGGCAGCGGATCTCTTTGTCCGTTAGCAGTGCTAACAGGTCGTCCATGACTAGACTCCATAGCAGAGGTAATAGCACACCCCCTGTGGACAGCCTCTTGTTGTGTCAAGACGAATTCCTTTATCTCCTACTGTGGTGTTAGCGATTCTGGTGCGCAGTACGGCTTCTATCCATCTACGCACCGGTGCCGCCACATTCCATTTCTCCAGTGCCCTGGCTACACTCTTGTGCGACGTGTTGTGAAAGGCACCTTCGATATCCAAGAAGGCGCAAAGCATTTCATCCCCACTCTCCAGTGAACTCTCTATCTCTGGTAGATCTGCCCGCTCTGTAAACATGCTGAGCAGCATGCAGGGGTGCGCTCTTCAGCGTCTTCGACCTTATTTCGTGATCTACGATCTTTTCCATGGTTTTCAGTAGGAAAGAAGTTAGACTGATTGTCCTGAAGGATTTCGCCAGTGAATAGTCCTTCCTTCCTACTTTGGGTATGAATATCACCTTAGCCGTCCTACATAATTCAGGGATGTACGCCATGGCGAGGCTCTCCCTCAGCAGCCGAACAAGGGATGGCAGCAGAATCTGCTCCCCCTGTTGTAGTAGCGCTGGAAAGATGCCATCCACTCCCGGAGACTTGAATTTCTCAAACGAGGCCATTTCCCACTTGATCGAAACCGCGGTATACAATTGCTTAGCGATTCTCCAATCCGCGCGGGATGACCTGTGTTCGATCACGGGTAGACACTGGTCTTCCCGAATTGTCTCCGGGAAGTGCGCCCTGTCTTCTGCGCTGGTCGTAAATATCCCGTCACTTCTTTTGATTGCTAGTACTGTGTCAGTCGTGCCTCTAGCCAGAGCCTTATGCAGCCGAGCCGCTTCTGGTGCGGAGGTGACATTTTCACAGAATCTCTTGAAGCTTGCCTGCTTTGCAGACCTAATCTCCTTATTATGTAGGGTGAGGTTGCCCCTATATTCTTCCCAGACCCTCGTACGTTTCGCTTTATTAAATAGACTCCGTACTTTTTTCCGGAGATCTGCAAGTTTCTATGACCACCAGTTTGCCCTCCGAGGGTTGCCTCTAGGAGGGAGTTGTCTGACCCCTACCCTTAGCACGAACCTTACAATTCTGTGGTTTGACAAGGAGGGCTCCATCGAAACCCTCCATTGTGAGACTAATCCGTTCGCAGGCTCGTTGCTCAAGGTGATGTCCAGCACCTCTCTCCTACTTATAGTTATGAATGTGGGTTCACACCCCACATTCTCTATAGCTAAGTTACTACCTAATATGCACTCTAAAAGAGACTCACCTCTTGTGTTGCAGTTTGTACTGCCACATTCCAAGTGGTGGGCGATCGCGTCACAGCCAATGATCAGAGGCAGCCTGTACCTTTTGCAGTACACCACCAGTCTCTCCACCACCTCTGGGGGTGCTGTGGATGCCTCCCCTGGAAAATAGGCTGATGCCAGGACGAACTCTTTGCCTTCAAAGTCCCAGGCTTGCACCGCCACCAGATCCTGTGTCAGGAACTCTGAAATGCAGAAGAATTCAATAATATTCCTGACCACTATACAAGTTCTAGGTCTCTCGCTAGAGAGATCCCAGATTACCTTATTGAACTCTGTCTTAAGTCCTTTAACCTCTCCTCTGGATCAGCAGGATGCCCAGTTTAGCCGATGTGAACCTGCTCGTTATGACAGCTGAAGCTGCCGCCGCGTGATTTGCAACCTCATCCACCTGCATCCTTTCCACCTCCGAGGCCGGGGGAGGACCATCGTCATGCTGTGCATAATCGTTAAGTCCTCCGCCTTTCTGGCACAGAGGACGGGACCCTTCCAGCTTTGGGACGAACTCCCGTAGCCAGTTGGCGGACGTCTCGTCCTTGCAGTCTACCTGCAACATGCCTCCTTTAAACTACAAACCAAGGAAGGACGCCGCGTATTCACTCACTCTGAATACCTCAAGGTGCCACAAGTACCATTTCAGGCTGGCACCGCTCATTCCCTTTCTGCGAGGGACATCGCACCCGCCAGGCTTACCAGCTGCTGGAAGAGGTCTCTGCCCTCTCCTTTTGCGCTTCATCCTCCTTCTGCGAGCGTTCTCTGCCCGAAGTGATTCCCCCGAGTCTGAACCGCTAAGCCTACTGAAGGGGTCTTGCTGGTACTCGTAGCTACATCAGCGGGCACAATCGCTTTCGCCTGGCGAGCGCCGCTGCATGACGGCATGTCGTCGTCATCCTCCCTGGCATGTTCCTCAAACAACACCCGCTCCTCTGGCGAGAGAGCGTCAAGGAAGCTAAACTTCCGCTTAGCTCCTTAACCCCCCTTGCCGTTGTCCGTGGCCGTAGTTCTGGATTGTTGCCTAGCTGTTGGGTTGTTTGATGTTGTTGCTGTCGGGTCTATTTTTCTATTAGGGAACTAGTGGTCCGCCACGTCAGAGCCCCTTGACGCGGTAAGGTCACAGTTACTCCCCAATTCGGCCCGGTGTTGGGGGCTCCATTAGAATACAGCCGAATTTACCTCCTGGCTGCAAATCATCCAATGGGCACGGGAGTGGCATAACACCCTGGTTTAGGAGGTGGTAGCTCTTGGACATCCTGACTGGGCAGTGCCTCTCAGCACCACCCACACCGGTTGGGGGGTGCCGAGTATGTCTTACGCCTAAGCCCCTGCACGACGGCAAGGTGCCTACCATTCGCAGATCGCATACTTTCCCTTAAAAAAATTCTCGAAAATCGCCTAATTTTTCATGCGTTACACTGGCATAGCCCCTTAAGACAGGATCATGATATTCATTCTTTTCCAAACGTCGGATACCACAATGCGGAAGTATTACAAAGGAGAAAGTACATTAGGAGTTTTCTATGTACGAGAGAATGTTTTAATTATAATTCAATATTTCCGCTCACAATATTTAGCAAGATGCTACGGTTGTATTGACGTCACGTTAAATTGCTGGTATTAAATTATTGTACAAAGTACACTCTATGATGGGTTGTTATACTCTGAACAGAGTATATTAAGTCTGCGCGCAGCTCTTCAACATATCGTTAATTTGCGCCCACGGCGCAATGGAGGAGAAGGACAATATGATCAAAGATGTCCTCTATGAGGGTATGAAGCTATGAGAGCTGTCCCCGCAACGATGTCAAAATCGTGATTGGCGATTTTAAAAATGAGCAAAGAAAGTATCTGTGGCACAACGGTTGGTAAATTCAGTCTTCATGATGAACTATCCCCAAATGGGCTGTAGTACTGGATTCCAGCATAGGAAAATTCATGAAGCCCTGGCTGTCTCCGGATCGAAAAGCCACCAACCAGATCGATCCTGTTGTGATAGAAGGAAGACACGTCTCCAGTGTTTTAGACGTGCGTACACTCCGGTGTCTTAGCATTGTCTCGGACCACTGTCTGGTTGCAGCGAAAGATACACATCCGCCTCTGTGCACCATAAAATGAACGCCAACAAACACAATGAAGGTTCGACGTTAAGAAGCTGCAATCACAACGTACAGCCGAACGATTTTCTACTCGACACTAATGCTACTCTTCAACAACTCGGTATAAGGGAACGGTGGGACAGCATTTCAAACTCAGCAAACGAAACCATTGGTTTTCGGAAAAGGCAAATAAACAGTTGGTGTGATGATCACCGTTACAATTGACCACAACCCGTGCGGGATGGGATAGATACCGAGAGTTGAAGAGAAAAGCGTGAGTACGAAGAGCTGACCGACAGGGGAAATGCTCGAAAATTTTACGAAAAGATGCGGCCACTAATAGACTAGTGACAAATGCCTACTGTAATTAAAGAGGGAATACTTCTCCAGCCTTCTGAATGGCAGTGAAAGCATAACACCAGAAGATGGCAAACACGATTCCCCAATCGGGACGATGGAGCAGACGTTCCATTGCCTGACCATGAAGAAATTCGAATAGCAATTACCCGTCTGAAGAACGAAGATGGATTGCAAGCCTATTACTTAATATTCAAATAAGCCGGCTAAGAACTGATAAGGTGCACGCATTAGCTTCTTTACAGAAAATAGTCGAAGAAAAGCATGCCCTATGATTGGAATTTAAGTGTGCTCTGCCTCATCAACATTGCATATAAGGTTTTACTCGTATCGAGCGCATTATGTGAAAGATTAAAGCCCACCATCAACAAACTGATTGGACCTTATCAGTGTGGCTTCAGGCCTGGCTAAATAAAAAACTGACCAGATATTCACCATGCACCAAATCTCGGAAAAGACCCGTGAAAAGAGGATCGACACACACCCCCTTCGTTGGTTTTAAAACTGCTTTTGACACCACGAAAAGAGCTGTCTTTACTTCGCTGTGTTTGAATTTGGTATCCCCGTTAAACTAACGGTGAGAAATACCAAAAATTCCGTAAGGATATCTCCAAGAGGAGGGAGGTCTCAGATTAGGCGACTCCCTATCGTGTGACTGGAGATTTATCTCTACATACCGACTTATAACAAAGGGTTCTGATTGAAAAATTCTCGGAAAATGTCCCATTGGTAAGGTTTGGTACACGAGCTAGCGACGCCCGCACCAAATCCTTCGATGTTTTCGAGCCCTCGATGTAGCAGTTCAAAGTGCTATATCTTAGCAGTAGGTCGAACATGGTGTCACTCTATTCAACGTTACTGCTAAGGGTAACCTTGAACTTCTTAATGAAGTTTAATCTTTTGGCAGCAATGCTGCCCCCTGGGAGAATAGGCAATGGTATTTCACCACTGAAAGGATATTACCTTACCTCTGACAAACCTGCTACAGTCATTCGAAGCAGTGTGTGGTTAGCTATCTGACTGATTTTTAGGTGAAGCGGGGTGAGTTCAAGTACTGCCGTCGGGCATGCAAGCAAGTCGTTCCAGCTTCTATAGTTGAAGTCCTACCGAAGTCTGCTCCATATGTGATAATCGGTCGCAAGATCATTGTGGTGTACATATACAGTGGAGGCCAAAACATTTGCAACCATATTAACTACTTTATTTAAAACCACCGAAAAGTTCATCACCATTCCGGAATATTTCACTGCCTATTTTGCGTTTAACCATCATCCACATATTCTCAATCGGGTTGAGATTACGAGACTGTGCCGACCACACCACAGTCTTCATACGATTTTCTTCTAACCACGATTTCAAGAGCCTAGGAGTGGGTTGTTATCGTGTTGAAAAGTCCATACAAATGGCATTTCCCAATCGGCAAACGGCAGCATAACATTATTTAAAATGTCCCTGTAATTTACAGCGGTCATCGTGTCAGTTATACGATGAATTGGACCAATACCATTACCAGAGAAGCACTCCCACACCAAAATATTACCCTTCCGTGTTATACTGTGGCAGTTGTGTACCTTGTGTTATATTTTTCACCTTGGGGACGCCGAACAAGCTTTGCTATCTGAGCCTCTAAGGTTGAATTTCGACTCATCTGCCCGAAAAATTGAGTTCCAATTCTACTTAGTCCAATTTAAGTGTGATCGAGTAAGTCCCAGCCTCACTTTTCTATTTTTTGCAGACACAAATGGTTTTACATCTGTAACTACGTAGACCAAACTCCAAGGCCCGTCTTTTGATAGTTGAGAGACTTACGTCGATATGAATTTCGATTTTAGCTTCTCTTGGAACTGCTTTGTGGTATTTTGCAAAGAAATTTTTTATTTGCCGGTCTTCTCTTACGGTTGTAGCACGAGGCCTACCTCCTCTGTGAACTGTGTGGATGTTCTCAGTCCGAATAATACGGAAAGTGCATTTCTAAAATCTTCTTTTATTTTTATTTTAAGTTCCGAACTGTATTGTCTCCCATTTTCAATCAAAAATATTACAAAGGTCACAAAATACAGAAAAATAACTTGCCTTTTATTAAGTAGCAAAATAAAAACAAAAATACAACAAATATCAGTTGCAAATGTTTCCAATACTTGCATTTCATATTCTATTATACTTATATACTGGAATATTGCTTTGTTTTTGTTATAGGTTGAAATAAAAATTTTAACAGTACATACTTATGTATGTACATATGTGAAACCACAATAACTAAAGCTAAAAAAAAGAAAAAGAAAGAACACAAAAATTACTTTAGCAACAAAAAATGGTAGAAACAAATATTTGATGTTGGTCGCAAATATTTTGACCACCACTGTAAGTCAACTCTACCTCTCTGCCCCCAAGGGTTAGGTTCCTGAAGCCGGGCATGGACCTAAGTCTCGTAAACCATCCTTCTTCTTAATTGGCGTAGACACCGCTTACGAGATTATAGCCGAGTTAACAACAGCGCGCCAGTCTTTTCTTCTTTTCGCTACGTGGCGCCAATTGGATATTCCAAGCGTAGCTAGGTCCTTCTCCACTTGGTCCTTCCAACGGAGTGGAGGTCTTCCTCTTCCTCTGCTTCCCCCGGCGGGTACTGCGTCGAATACTTTCAGAGCTGGAGTGTTTTCATCCATCCGGACAACATGACCTAGCCAGCGTAGCCGCTGTCTTTTAATTCGCTGAACTATGTCAATGTCGTCATATATCTCGTACAGCTCAACGTTCCATCGAATGCGATATTCGCCGTGGCCAATGCGCAAAGGACCATAAATCTTTCGCAGAATTTTTCTCTCGAAAACTCGTAACGTCGATCGCCCAAGCTTCTGCACCATATAGCAGGACGGGAATTATGAGCGACTTATAGAGTTTAGCTTTTGTTCGTCGAGAGAGGACTTTACTTTTCAATTGCCTACTCAGTCCGAAGTAGCACCTGTTGGCAAGAGCAATCCTGCGTTGGATTTCCAGGCTGACATTATTGGTGGTGTTAATGCTAGTTCCTAAATAGACGAAATTATCTACAACTTCAAAGTTATGACTGTCAACAGTGACGTGAGAGCCAAGTCGCGAGTGCGACGACTGTTTGTTTGATGACAGGAGATATTTCGTTTTGCCCTCGTTCACTACCAGACGCATTTTCTGTGCTTCCTTGTCCAGCCTGGAGAAAGCAGAACTAACGGCGCGGGTGTTGAGGCCGATGATATCAATATCGTCGGCATACGCCAGCAGCTGTACTTTTTCATTGGTATTGTTTTTTACGTGGCGGGTCCCAAGCCCAGCGCACAACCCTATCTAGGGAATGTTTCGCCTTCTCACATTAGCTCGCCTTCGAACGGATGTTCTTAGGCAACCCAGAGGATACTTGGTCAAAGACCGGAAGTAGTGAGCTGCTTGAGCCATGTGTAAAAGAATCGTTTCTGGCCACTCCCAAGTGAATGGCGATCCGAGAACTTTCCTCACTTGCGTGAACTTCTATACATGAATCCTTCAGCCAGGTTAAATCCCATTTCTATTAAATCGCAGAGAGTGTCTTCGAATTTACGATCGAGTTGGTTGCCCATGATAAGGCTCCATAACAGGGAAGGATAGAACTCTATCGTGTGGGCAGCCTGTTATAACGCCAAGACGCATACTGGTATCACCTACTGTGGTTTCAGTAATTCTAGTGCCTGCGCACGGCCTCTATCTATCTGCTCACCGGTGCTACCACATTCGTTTGCTCCAGTGCTCTTGCATCGCTTCCGTGAACCTTGTAGTCACAGCACCTTCGATATCTACGAAGCCTATTGCTCACTATGAGAGCTTTTGTAGTATTGACTGTGGTCAGAACCACATGCTGCTTCCATCGAAGAGTAAAGACCAAACTGACACCAAGAGATTTGACCACATGAGTAGTAACTCTCAGCTTCCAAGGGATACACATCTAAGGCATGAACCTTAAACGGGGACGGACCCGTTTTCAAAGGGTTGTTATTCCAGGCCTAATCCCATTTGCATGATATCACAGAGAGTGGCAACGGACCCCATTGTTGATTATCAGTTCAGTGAATCCCGAATGTAATAAAGCTCAATTGGACAAAAGAAATATTACGAACGAACAATAATATCCGTCACATATCAACGAACTGTGCTAATTGAAAAATACTCTTTACATATTGTTGACACATTTAGGTGATATACATACATATTTACTTATTAACATACTTTTATTAGATTTTGGAGCAAGAGAAAATTACACAAAATATAACGTATTAAACAAGGAAACAAAAAATTCAAGCTGAATAAGAATGTATGATATGAAATTATTCGGGAGTGAAATAGGGAGATTTAAAATAATTTCCAAATGAACAAAGACTATTAAATATTCGCCAATTGCTTGCTGAACTTAATCGACTATAATAACTCTTAATATGCTCAAATAAGAAAGGACCCTCAACCAATTATCTTAATATTAACCGAAATATATGTAAGTTGTAAATTTCTTGGGGCGGGCATAAGACACCACAAGTCAAGGTTCCTATTTTCCGTTCCAACGACAGTAGGGTCTAAGTAACCAGAACGGCTCGGTTTTTTATCTGGCCAAGGACTGTCAACTCGTCTCCATGCCTCAAAATTACTTCAGAAACATATTCTGCCGCTACAACAAAAACTCGGTTCTTATTTTTCCCTATCACTAATACATATTAACTGCGAAGTCCTTAGCAATATTTGAGAAAGTATGTCAATGATTTGTTTACACCACCTTATTACAAAATTCACCCCGTGTAATCTTCACATGGAAGAAATTTGTGACCGTCATCAGATTTTAACTATTTTTATACTGTGATCTTAAAAAGTAGCAACAGAGTTTAGTTGCGTATGTTGCATGTATAGATTTTCACAAAACTGCACATATTACTTAAAATTTAAACACTTCATGAACGCAATTCATAAGATTGAACACATTCCTCAACTGTGTATCCATATTCATGGAACTCAAAATTGGGTATTGATTAATTTTTATATTTCACTCTTCTTTAATTGTTTCCTTTTTTATTTACGCATCATTATTAGTATTTAGATAATAATAATTTATAATATCCACTTGTCTATAGCCAGAAGAATGGGAGTAGAGCAAATACCGAACTAATCGTCTTTTATCAATCCTTATCAAAATGGTCGAATGTCTTATCTATTTTTCGGTCTTTCCATTTTTGTTACAATTTTTATTTATTTTTAGTTGTTTTTGTTTTTGTATATAAAGAGCTTGTGTGTTGTATGTGTATGTGTTTCGCCTTTGTTTATATTTTGTTGTAATTGTATCAATTAAATTTAATTAATAATCATAGAAATTACAATTAATAAAATAAAGATAGGAAATACTAAAATTATACTTAGAAGTGGATGCCATGTTTGTAGTCCTTTTTGATATTTCTTCCCTTCTTTCACAACTCATCTTATCATTTGGATACACATTGTTGATATTTGTTATTGTTGTCTTAACATTCATATACATACATATATAAGAGAATCGTTTTGAAATTGATAGTTTCATTAAATAGCGGTATTAAATTCCATTCTTTTCTTTTCTCTGTACGCTATGACCTTCTTCTTCCGGTTTCACTATTCTATTTCTTTCAACAGCCGCTAAATGAAATTCGTCGCATGTCGCTTGATTTTGTTGAAGTTGGGATAAGAGGAGAAGAAGGATCAGTAGGATGTCGTTTTTAGTTGATTTTCTTGCTTTCTTTTTCGCTTTTTGTTTGTATTTATTCAAATTTTCATTAACTTTATGTTTAAATCAAAAAGGTGTTTTTTCATTAATATATTATTATGTGTATCTAGCGATTAGCATTCTTAAGTTGGTTAGATAACCAATCCAGACCCTCATAGAGACCATCGCCGCTGGTTGCACACGTCGCCTGAATATACCAATTACGATTTCTGAGTGAGTGCAAACCGAGCTTATCAGTGATTTCGGCTGCATTCATTGCATTGGGCAGATCCTAAAAGAGAAGCATATTTTAATAAGCCGGAGGAATATCGTATCAACATATAATAAACCTAGAAATGCATATATATTGTATATATTACTTATATTGTTAAGTGATTCTTTTATCTTAAACTTGACCTTGCCGTCAACAGAGAACTCTTCATAGCAATAATCAGTTCTTATATATGAGCAAGGTAAAAATTATGGAATATATTACTTATTGGCCAATTTTCTTTTTATTTGTAATGTGCAGAGTTAAAACCTCCGATTACCAACGATACACTTGCTATGTTCTTATCAGTAAAATCTTATCTAAGCATTGAAAGCATTTTGTAGTACTATGACACTCGGTGTGATATAATGTTTATACATATGTATGTGGGTATATGTAGTCTGTACTATGCAATTGTAAATATGTATGTATTGAAACAAATTTAAAAAATAGACCGATTATGCCACAAATGAACTCAAATAAAAATTTATAGATATTTTGTTAATAATTCATCAAGTATTGAGGCAAAAATCATATTTGACACATATTATATTTGATAATTCATAAAATAACAAATGTTAACACAGATTACGTGCATACATACATACACATATGAATTTGAGTTAATAATCGACGAAAAATACATATGACTAAAATAAAAAATTACTTAAGTAGTAGTATTTTAAACACAATTTTCTACTTTTCGCTTTTTAATGTTCACATAGAGATATTAAATATTACATAATACAAATTTGCATATGTTTAATGTTATGAATGTTTATATATATAGCTTAAATACATACCTGTTTGTTAGCGAATATTAATAAAACAGCATCTCTGAGCTCATCTTCAGCCAACATGCGCATCAATTCCTCTCTCGCTTCACCGATACGTTCTCTATCGTTGCTATCAACGACGAATATAAGACCCTGTTTAAAACAGATTTTTTTTAATAAAATACTTTGTCAATATGCATACATATACAATAACTTAATCTTTTAATTTCGGTTAATAAAAATTGCATCTTTATAAGAGAGCAATATAAGCTCTACTTACTTGTGTATTTTGGAAGTAATGCCTCCACAGTGGACGGATTTTATCTTGGCCGCCCACATCCCATACTGTAAAGCTAATATTCTTGTATTCTACAGTCTCGACGTTGAAACCTAAGGAAGGGGAAAAATTTAAATATTATTATTATTTTTCAATAGCAGCTAACATTAGAACTTACCAATGGTAGGTATCGTTGTAACAATTTCGCCTAATTTGAGTTTGTACAAAATTGTGGTTTTACCAGCGGCATCTAATCCGACCATCAATATTCTCATTTCCTTTTTACCGAAAAGGCCTTTAAAAAGATTTCCAAAAACGTTCCCCATTTTGATACAAGTTATACAATTGTTGTTCTTCTTTCCTTTGTATTATTGTACACTGTATATTATGTTGCAAGTTTTACACTGCAAACTTTGAGATTAATGATACTACTAAATTGGAATTGTTCGGTACGTATAGAGTCGATCCGAGTCTGCACTTTAAAGCTGCAGATTTCAAACAAGTCGGCTGTAAAAAAACGAAGACAAAAGAAATTAAATAATTTACACAAAATAGTTTTGAGTTCTATTAAAAAAAATATGAATATTTTTTTGAAGCACTTTTTTGTATGCATTTTAGCTCGTAGTGCTATTCTAAGAATTTGTAACTGACTCAAAAAATTGGTACTGGTAATCATTGGCAATTCCCTCCTATCTCACATCCACAATCTGCAGTATATTCTGAATATGATTAGTATCAGAAGCTTAGTTGGTGTATTGATAACATTTTTACCTCTTTATGGTATATTGATATTAAAATCAGGGACCGTAATATATTTTTTTCGTCACAAAATAATCGCTATATTTTAATTTCCCTCATTCTGTAGATTTTTTACTAAAATAACGTTAGACCAGGAAACGTTCTGTCTCGACCGGATAGGAAGAGTTGTGTTAGAAGAGTGAGATTCCTTTTCTGCATATAAGTAGGAGTTTAACCTGCAACAACATCACAACGCTAGATTCTCGAGCTCATCGCTATGCTATGGGTAGTGGTTTATCTCGAAGTACGCCATTTACGAGGGAGTGTGTGGAGTGGTTAATGACTCCATTGTGAATGGCGGTCAGTTCCTGTCTGAAATTGTTGTGTCCGTAGTCTAGTCGGCGTACTGTTAAATGTCGTCGACATTATCAAGGAGTGATTGTGAAAATATCCCAGCAGAATTTTTCGGATAGCACTTTATTGTGTTCCTTGACTTTCCTGCATCACTATGTAGTTGTCCGACAGGAAACATGGACATCCTGTATAATTCAGAATGCGTTGATCTGACACTTTGGACATTTTTTCGCTGCGTTTCACTACATAACAGGTCAATTTTAAAAAATTACTACTAAGTCAAAAAATATATTAGTTTTTGGAAATATGTTTATACACATTCATACATTCTGAAAGCCGTTTTTATGATATAATATCGTTTAAATATTTTGTAACTATATACATTTATTTCCCAATATATAAATAAAAATAAAACTAAAAAAAATTCGATGTAACACATATGGAAAGTTTATATTAGGTATGGATTAGATATCTACTAGCCTTACACCTTTTTAAATTTTTCGAAGAGAGTAGAAAGGAAAGGGAACAAATTTTACGAGTGAGTCAGCGAAGTCACATAGAAACTTTTAACACTTAATTTTGACATTAACTGAGACAAGAAATTAATTTAGGGTACACAAAGCTGTAGAATTTAAATTTATTAACTTTAATACATTTATAAAAATGCAAATATAATTTTATGGAACTGCCATGTCATGGCTTCCACTCCATGTTGTTGTTGGTAAAGTATTCACTTTGCACACAAGTGTCTACAGTCCATTTTTCTAATATTTAAATTTTGAATCTTCACTGGCTTCATAATAAGGAAAAAAAAATCATTATTCAGAGAAGATAATTTCTTTATTACCCTATTTTTTCTTTTTTCTACCAGTACGGCGAAAGCACCACCCTACGTCAAATACGCGACAAAAACGAAAAGAAAAAGCAACTGCGAAACTCCAACAATGTGACGACTATTGAACATACAATTTCCGAAAGAGTAGAAAAGTTAAAACGAACTACAATAAAGAGTAAAAGTATAAAGATAGTAACATCGGCAATAGTAGACAGCGATAGCGATGCCGCTAATACACCACATCATTAATGATGACGGAGACGTATTTTTCCCCGACATACGGCTTTCAATTCACCATACAAACGCAGATAAACGAGGTGAACAATATACAAAAGTTGTGACTCGACTCGTATTAAGTAAAAACGTAACTTTTTCAACTGCAGCTATCTCTAGAGTCTAGACCCTTTCTAAACTCCTGAAAACCACAATTGCAAAGAATTTAAAACATTAATTTAAGAACAACTCTAAAAACTTTCAATTAGTAAAATCTACTTCACGCATGTAGATTTTATTTTAGAACATAAATTTAGATTAATGGCCTTTGATATAATAACTATTCCAAAATATTAAGATATCTTTATCTCGGTAAACCCAAGATATTAAACAAATGTTACTCTTAAGAACCCGATTGGGTAGAAATTACGCTTTGCATTCTACGAATGTAACCACGATGTGATAGTAGAAATAATATGGCTCCAGGTCAAAATGAACTTTAGTTCCTACCATTGCAATTTATTACGTTTACTAAAAGACAAAATATAATCCGCTCAAAACATTTTTCTTACGTTGAATATTTGATACGTCCTTTAAAATTTTACAACTTTCTACAGTATTAACTCTAACATCACACTTCATCTAATGAGATACTCAATAATTAAATGAAAAGGATAGCATGTTTTCAATTTAAAATGGAAAAATTAAGATCTAAGGAGCTATGATTACCGATTCCTATATCAAATAAAAGCTCACAGTTTATTCCTCAAACAAAACACTTATATTTTCATTAAACCATATACGCACCAATTAATTGAGATGAGTTCACGCACTTAATTACAGAAATTTTATTAATTTCTGTATGGAAATGTCAGCGAAAATCACAGAGCAATAAAACACACGAACACACCAATTTTAAGTACGCTATTTGACGTATAAAATTATTAGCTCACCACGAATAGTTTGTCACCTCACATACAGAAAGTGTTGTGAAACGAATATATGAATATTGTCTAAAATTGTCTTCCTTTCATGCTGAATATAAGAAGGGTGTAACTAGTGTCAAACAAAGTAGGAAATTACGAAAAGTTGCCACGTCGTGCGTCACCAGTGTCGTAGTCAATGCACAAGTGTGAACGAGACAACACTATTACCATCAGGATCGAAAATTGGAATTTTTGTTGAAGCCGCAAAACAGCGTTGTCATATTATCCTAACTGCTGCATTTAAAAACAAATTTAGATATATGATAGTCCACTTAATGTTGAAATCTTTTTTGATAAATGAACTGATCACCTCACTAAACGAAACCGTAAATGTACATTATAATTTATAGGTGACCAATATGCGATTCTAGATTTTTTAGAAGTTGGGCAGCACTTATATTTTACATTCTTCCACACACTTTTGTCATAGGAATTTTTCGTGATATTTTCTGCCATAAAACGGAAGTTTAATAAAAGAAAAATGTATCCAAAATCACCTTTTCTACGTAATCCTCTTGTGGAGTCACAAATTCTTCAGCGGAATGTAAGTTAACTTGTATTAATATTATATATTAATTTTCAGAGAACGCTCGTTTGCAAACAATAATGTTCGAACACGCCAAATGTAGTCATATGGTCTACTCGTGTACACAAATAATGATGACAGAGACAAATAAATGTATAATTATAATTATGGTTGGGTTGCCAATACTGTTTTATTTAGTAAACATATAAGAGTACCCGGTACTCTCTTATATTAGAGAACGTTAATGAATACAGAAGCCGCAAATGTTAAAAGCTTCTAATTTGTAGTTTTCACTAGAGGCAATATCGAAAATTATAACTTCGAAAAAAATTTACCGGTTCTTCACTTTTGCTTCATCCTAGAACGCAAGAATGATAGAATACAAGATTACGACAACCGCCATTATGAAACATCATAGTTACGTGTTGAGAAGAAGAAGAGTGAAAAACTGTCAAATGGCTTGCAAATTGTAAACAGAAAAGTAAACACTTTTGTAAATTCGCAAAATATTATTCATTCTTTCGATCTTAATAAAAAGTTTTAGTGAAGCGATTGAATATTGTTGAGTGAAAAGATTTGAATCATTTCTAAAGAAATATATCGGCCTATTGATAATAAAATTGTCTATTAAGTTGTGATTCAAATGGAGAAGACGTTTCTTGTGTTGTATATAAATATATACATATATTATAGTTCAGATGTATCAGATGTATGAAATTATGATAAAAGAATTGTGAAATTATTAAGTTAGTATTAAATATATCATTTCTTTTGCAAAATAACACCAATTTTTTGGCAACTTTTAAATCGGCCGGAAAACTGAAAAAACTCGTTTTCGATCCTTTAATTGCATAATAATTATTACAACAAGCCACTACACATTTCATTTTAAAAAATTAATATATTTATGCTTAGAAATTTAAATAAATACAACAGTACACTTACACTGGTTTTCTTCATTTGAACAATTTCCACACATGCTACTCTATTTATTGTGGATGTGCCTGAAACTAATTATATACATATTTTCTCGCAACAATATTCTAAACATTCCACTGAAATTTTTCCTGTAAATACGAATGAATTAATATTATTTTGGGAATTTCAAAAAGTGTTTACTTTTCTGTTTGCAATTTGTATGCATTTCTATGCTTGTTCGTCTCAACGCATAAGTGTGACGTCACGAAATTGTTGCACAATGTATTTGTTTTTGTAAGAATTGTCAAGAGCTAAACCGAAAAAAACTAACTGTAAACTAGTGTCGTAATCTTGTATTCTATCATTCTTGCTAGAACGTTTAGAACGAAGAAATTGAACGATTAAAGTCAAGGAGTGGTCAACTTCTTCTTCTTCTTCTTCTTAATTGGCGTAGACACCGCTTACGCGATTATAGCCGAGTTAACAACAGCGCGCCAGTCGTTTCTTCTTTTCGCTACGTGGCGCCAATTGGATATTCCAAGCGAAGCCAGGTCCTTCTCCACTTGGTCCTTCCAAAGGAGTGGAGGTCTTCCTCTTCCTCTGCTTCCCCCGGCGGGTACTGCGTCGAATACTTTCTGAGCTGGAGTGTTTTCATCCATCCGGACAACATGACCTAGCCAGCGTAGCCGCTGTCTTTTAATTCGCTGAACTATGTCAATGTCGTCGTATATCTCGTACAGCTCATCGTTCCATCGGATGCGATATTCGCCGTGGCCAATGCGCAAAGGACCATAAATCTTTCGCAGAGGAGTGGTCAACCACATAATTATTTTAGCTCTTTTTTGTTTTTTAATAAAATAAATGTTTTACTCATACAATGTGTTACAAAACTCATCTGCACTTAAGCGCAGCAAAACCATTAATCAAATCTTCGCAATCCAATTTGCTTAAAAAATCAGCTTCTTAGTTAAGCAAAACAAGATCATTTAACCTCTGCTCCGTCATTGTTGTGCGTAAATAGTTTTTCACTCTCCGCAAACAAGAAAACGATCTTTCTCCAGTACAGTTACTGGCAGGTGTAGACACACACATACGAAGAGCAATATTCACGTTTGGGTAAATGGTTTGAAGACATTCGGTTCGTAATCATTTCAACAAACTGACTGCACTCTTTCGCTCCTCATTTTTTATGCTGCAGTGAAAACGAAAATGAAGACATTCTTCTGTAAAATCGTCTTCTAAGTCAGTAGAATAAATCATTTGCAATGCCTTGGCCTTATCTTCGACTTCTGAGATGTTTAGATTCGTCAGGTTGGTAATAAAGTAAAATTTATTGTAGAGTAATTTATAAGCATCCCGACGTCTTTTCAGTTCTTCTGACAATGTATCAATTAGTACTTAAAAAGTATTTGTTCTAAAATTTTCACGCCCATTTTTTTGTTGCATCTCTTCACCTGTATTTGTCTTGCCAGGAAGCTGCTTACGCTTTCGATTGCGTCGAAAATCTTTTTCGTATTCCTGTACGAAGGAGAGTTTTTTCGAAATCATCGAAATTCTCTCTTGTTTCGCCAACAAAATGTATTAAAGCCTCGTACAGTTCTATGACAATGGTAATGTCAATTTCCACACTCTGAAGTTTTTTACAGCCATGAAGGCCGTTTCAAAACGTTCCAGTTTCAAACGAATACCTCTTGCTTCACATATAACGGTTCTCTTCTGTTGTGTGTCATGAAATGGGTTTGAAGGAGCTCCCAGGAGCCGTTATAATTGCCTGACATGTTAGCTGCGTTGTCATATGATTGCCCGCGGCAGTTTGAAATGTCAACTCCCAATTCAGTTAAAGTTGAAGTAACAGCATCTGTCATTTGTTGTGATTTGTGACCTGTGTTTGGAATAATCTTGATAAACCGTTCTACAGGTGATCCATTAGGCAGGACATATCTGATTACATAAGTGAGCTGGTCTACGTGAGATATATCCGGTGTCGAGTCAATGATCAGAGAAAAATATTTTGCTGTTAATATTTCCATTACAAGTGTTTCCAAAACTTTGTTTCCCATAAGTCGAATGAACTCTTCGCATGTTGTTAAAGAAAGATAACTCGTAAATCCTGAGCCTGGATTTCCATAACGTGTAATGTGTTCAGGTAAGACCGGATCGAACTCGGCGATAAGCTCTAAGGACATTAAATAATTTCCATTGTGGATTGATCCAAATTTTTCGTCGTGTCCTCTGAAAGGCAAACCACGTGATGCAAGTGCTTTTACGCATGCAACTACTCTTTTCAGAATGTTTTTCCAGTAATTTATTTCTTCGTCTAATTGCATTGTTAATGCGCGGACAATGCGACCTAAAACGTTGCTTCGTTCTTTCATATGCAGAAGAGATAATTTGTGAGTAGGCGAATTCTGACACTCGATGATATGAATTTTTCCAGTCATTGAAACCTTCTTTTTTGACGAACTGACTCTCCCCGCCATTAAAAAGCAAACAAGAATCACAAAAAACACATCCAGTACTTTTGGAATAAATTAGCCATTTTCGCGGAACTTTTTTACCATTTAGAAGCTGACGTTCGAATAAATGTCTCGACAACTGTCGCGCTTTATCTTTGTAAAAGCGCTCACTCTTGGGAAAATCATTCTGGATGTTTTGATTGGCTCCGTTCTTACAAATGTGATCACGCGTGAACTCGTCGATTGTCCATTTAGGTGGATCGTCGTTGATTTCGTAGAGCTCCTGGTCCGGAGGATTGGGCTGCACTCCTACTCCTGCCACTCCTGGTACGAGTGGGATATCTTCGGCTTGTTCTTTTGATATACTTGCCACATTCATCAAAGTATTTTCACTTGAAGACACTTTAGACGCTGCAGAATCATCAGTTGACGGAACGCCACTACTACTTAGAACGTCGAGTGTTGGGTCAATAATAGGATCTTGAATATCTGTATACGGTTTTCCAAAGAAATCGTCTAATTTCCGCGTTTTTTTAATTGTATCCTTTTGTTTATCATCTTTTTCTTTAGCTCGCTTGCAATACTCTGCCCCACTTCACCTTACCCGGGGTCACAGCGGCGCGACGCACCGCACGCTCGTCCGCACGAGCTTGACTGACACGCGTGTAATAACAATAGGTTACCTAAGTACCTATTCTTCCTAGATACTTTATATGTACGATGTACGAAATTATTTATACTTTGATATGCAAAAATAGTGATTTAGGAAGATTATATAAGCATACGGTTAAGATACTTTGCATTTGAGTTATTTCTTGTTAATTTTGTTGTTATCAGTGATTTTTTGGAACGATTTGCCGCCCTTAATATCTGGCCGCCCTAGGTCCGGGCCTACTGGGCCTTAGGGCAAATCCGCCACTGGGTATATGGCAGCCCATTTTTGATTCTATCTGAATCTCAATTATACAATATGTAGTACATTGACCGATATTTTTGGTAAAAAGTTAACTATTGGTTCTGAGGTCCACATATTAAGTACCTAGGGGCTTGAAAAGTTTAAGTTCGACTTGGACAGAGATTATTTTAGATTTAATCTACACCTGATATGGTATGGAGAGCTTTATGGGGGCCGAGGTAAAAATTGGACGGTGGCACCGCCCACGTTTTGGTGAAATCATATTTCGGGACCCGCACCGATTTCGACCAAATTTAGTTCGTGGCATTCTCATCTTAGTATGCTACAGTGCGAAAATGAGCGAAAATTTTAGCGACACTACTCGTCAAGAAGTCCGCGCATTTGATGACCTTGTAACCCCTAAGGGTTTCAGAAAAGTTAAACTGCGGATGCGAACTCGCCGGATTGTTAAGTTCATAGCCTAAAACTTGACTCGAAAATCTGACATCGATCTCTACCCATCTTTTCAGTATGCTTGTTGGAGCGGTGGAGTTGGCATCTATGACAACCACCTGGAGGCTGACTCTGATCACATCGTTAAAGTGCCTTGCTGCACTGCTCTGTTCCCCTCGACTTCATAACTGTGAGAAAATGGACGAAATCGGACTGCTACCTCGTCTACTTTCCATATGACACAATAAATTCCATCTTCTTCTTTCCTTTCCAGTCCACAAATCAAAAAGCAATTAATATAACGGTATACAATTTTGTAGGAATAATGCCTTTCGAGTATGCCATCTTATGACCAAAAATTGTCCACAAAAACTGTTCAACCCTGGTACCGAATATTTGGACATCAGTACCTAAAGTTGACTCTTTATCTCAAATAACGGTCAAGGCGAGAGATACAATATATGTATAATTGAAATTGAGAGAGAAACTTTTCCTAATAAAAGTATGTAGGTGTATCAAAAATGGGTTGAATCGGGCCAATACTTCCCTTAACCCCCTAATAACTAATCCCTAATCTAATACAAAGATTTTCGAACTTCCGGGTGACTTTATACCGCATGAGATATCTTAATAAAAAAGATATAGCGTGTTTTTCTTAAAACGGTGCGTCTTTGTGCTTAGAATGAATAAAATCGGGTGAAAACTCGGCCTAGGCCCCATATAATTAACAAGCCTCATGTATCTGAAGGTACTTCCCTGGCTTTAATCCTTGCAAGTTGTATGAATATGAAATGTTCAGCTGTACCCAAACTTCCTTACTTGTTATACATATATATAACCCGTCACAAGCAATCTGACTGTATACTTCTGTGTTAACACTAAAACTGGCTCAGGGTAAAATACAAGCTGATGGTTAACCAGTTCATAACCCCTAATTTTATACTAATTGATTCTTCATTTGTGTACTGGAAAGTAAAATAATCAAATAACATTTTAAATTGTGTTATATGGGAAGTAGGCGTGGTTGTAGTCCGAATTTGCACTGTAAGATAAAAATGTCAGTGGAATGTCAAATTCGAAGTTAAAAGCAGTGGAGCAGGTCCCGAGATATGTGATTTTACCTAGAAATGGGCGGAGTCACGTCCATTGTCCAATTTTGACATTGGCTCCTATAAATCCCCTTCATACCATCTCGGAATTAAAATTTAATATATTTGGCGTAATCAGTTATTGCACTGACGGATCGACAGGTGGACAGTCAACCGGATTTCAACTTTTCTATATCTATCTCGATTAGTTTTAGGTGATACGTACAACCGTTAGGTGAACAAAACACCATCTGTAGCAACTTTTAATCACCTCAAAGTAAGAAGAGAAGAGTATCGACATACACCACCTCTTCGTCGAATTCAAAGCTGCTCTCGACAGCACGAAAAGGAGCTGAGCCAAAAGCTCCGTCACGTCAACCTCTCCGAGCCGTTCGATACCAAACGAGGTTTCGGACAAGGCGATTCCCTATCGTGCGACTTCTTCAATCTGCTGCTTGAGAAAATAATTCGAGCTGCAGAACTTAATCGAGCAGGTACAATCTTTTATAAGAGTGTACAGTTGCTGGCGTATGCCGATGATATTGATATCATTGGTCTTAACAACCGCGCCGTTAGTTCTGCTTTTTGTAGAATGGATAAGGCAGCGAAGCAAATGGGTCTGGTGGAAAACGAGGGCAAGGCGAAATATCTCCTGCTATCAAACAAACAGTCGTCGCTCTCGCGATTATGCACTCACGTCATTGTTGACTGTCATAACTTCGAAGTCGTAGATAATTTCGTCTATCTTGAAACCAGCATCAACATCAACAACAACGTCAGCCTCGAAATATAACGCAGAATATCTCTTGCCAACAGGTGCTACTTCGCTAAGTAGACAATTGAGGAGTAAAGTCCTCTTTCGACAAACAAAAACCAAACTCTATAAGTCACTCATAATTCCCGTTCTATTATATGGTGCAGAGGCATGGACGATAACAACATCAGCTGTGAAAGTATTCAATGCAGTACCCGCCGGTGGAAGCAGACCTGGCTTTGCTTGGAATCTCCAATTGGCGCCAACTTCCGAAAAGAAGAAACGACTGGCGATCTGTTTTTAACTGGCCTATAACCGCATAAGCGGTTTCTATCCCAGTAGAGAAAAAGAAGAAGAAGAAAACCCCTCTACTCAATGAATGTAGGTCTCCGGATGTTCGTTGCATTACGGCAACAAATATCGTGAATATTTGCTAATATGCAGTCAAACGTTTTTATCTACATTCTTGTATACTCGTGAAATTTAATTTCATTTATTAGCAATTGTGGATACAGATAATGGAATTCACATGGTTTTTTTTTGTTACTTTCCTTTTTACAATATCGCAATATTCTTAATTTTAATAAACTTTTTTAATTAAAAAAAATGTCTTGCCGAAAACGAGGCCATTCCCCACCGATTAATCGCCTTAACGCATAATCGCGTTGTAATTGTACCCTTCTCGTATTCTACGTTGTCCGCAACCCAAAATTGGGCCCGTACTTACGCTGAAAATGCCGAAATCTTGTGGACACTATACATACATATATGCACAGTTAAGGCTTACTAATTATATACATATACTATATAATAAATTTAATGATATCATAACACAATTTATATAACTAATATTATATAGATTATTTTAGGTTAAATTCACTTAGACTTAGATGTTAAGGATCTCATAATACCCTAATTAACCGATCTGTGGACTTACACCACTTTAAACCATTAACTAAAACAGTGCTAATATTGTTCATAAAGAGGATATTAATATTAACTTTCCAGCCTAGTCAGCTAGAAGAATTAATGAGTTGGTTGTGTAAAGTGCCCACAATAACAACATATCGCGTAAATTCGCTCCGAACCACTGTGCCAGCATTCAAACAGAAATTACAAGAAATATTACATGAAAGATATACACAGCCACCCAAAGTGTATGAAATACCCAGTATTCCAGAGGTACTTTGCATTTTACCAACATCATTTGGCGTTGATATGAAGCAGAAACAGTCAGACTTACAACGTGAGGTTGTAGTCGACAGCTGCTGTGGTGCGGCTTTACTACGCGGCGCTCATATCTATGCACCCGGCGTGCTTGCAATGGAGGCAGGTACAAAATTAAATGAGGAGGTTTTAGTTTACGCCGATTTGGCGGGTAAATGTAAACAAGGTACAAATATTCGATATGATTCGCTCGATAAAATTTTTTTGGGCGTGGGTGTCGTACGAATGCAACGTCATCAGATTTTTGGACCTACAATAAGTAGTACTTCTGAGTCTTTGAAAGGAGTTGCAGTAGAAATGATTGAAACTATTTCCGGCGTACCTACCATTGGTGATCTGAGCTGCAAAGAAGCGCTTCTGCAAAACCTGCCGTCTATTGTATGCGTAAGGGTACTGAATCCTCAACCAGGCGAACGTGTATTAGATATGTGTGCGGCGCCCGGAAATAAAACTACTCATATAGCAGAGTTAATGGGTGATAAAGGTGAAGTAATAGCGCTCGATAAGGTAGCCAATAAAATCTCTGGCATGTTGGCAAAAATAACGAATTCAGCTTTGAAAAGCATACGCGCCTATAATTTTGACGCCACGAAAGCTTTTAGCGCAGCTAAGGAAGCAAAAGACAATGAATGCTTGGGCATGCCACCTTTTGCCGCCAATACGTTTGATAAAATCTTACTTGATGCACCTTGTAGCGCTTTGGGCAATAGACCGTTGCTCGTGGGTCCGCCGAATATGTCCCAACGTATGCTCCAATCGTACCCAAAAGTTCAGCGAAAATTATTTTCCGCAGCAGTGCCATTGCTAAAGCCAAACGGTATTTTGGTTTATAGTACTTGCACAGTGACTGAAGAAGAAAATGAAAGCGTGGTTGCTTGGGTACTAGAGAAATTTCCACAGATGAGGCTGGTCCCTGCAACTCCCCATCTTGGCGGCATTGGTCTTGAACAAACAGCTCTTAGCAATGTTGAGAGGTATTCTTAAAATTTACATATTTTTTAAATACATAGCCACATGTAGTGATGTACAGTTGTCCACAAAATAATAGGAGTGCCAATATGTAAAATGAAATATGTGTTTGGCTGCATAAATTTTTCAAATCACATGTAAATGACGCGAAACAATAACGGTACACATAACGGGATATTAGCATCAAAAAACGAAACAAATTTTTATTGCGATGATTGCTATTCTACTTCTGCATTGCTAATTCTCGGAGACACTTGTTATTGCTTTCCACAAAATAATAGGAGTGTTAGATATTTCGTTTTCAAAATAGTCCTTAGCATAAAAAATATTTACAAAATTAGAAAAGTAAGTGTAATTCCATAATCTAGCAGCAATTTTAATTAGTTATTATTTTATTTAATCATTGGGGTTTTCTCGAGTGGGTAGAGCAAATCATTGTACAGAGGAAAAGCGGGAAACGATAAAAAAAATTGAGAAAACTAGGAAAAACTTATAAAGAGATCCAAGAAATCGTAAAATGCTTTCCTCAAATGGTAGCAAATGTCTTAAATTATAAAAACAAAAATGAAACTCGTGGACTCTTTTGTTTCAGCCAGGAGCATCCA